>NC_057810.1:205131960-205431960 GCF_018294505.1 Triticum aestivum | reverse complement strand
ATAAATCCAGAAATGATTTATGGCGTCAGCACCACGTCACGGTGACGTCAGCAGAGTCAACTGGGCCGGTCCGGGTCAAACCTGACCAGTGGGGCCCACTGGTCAGTGTCTAACTAAACTAACCTAGCTTTGTTAATACTAACCTAACTTAATTAGTCGGGCGGGGCCCGCATGTCAGTGAGAGAGAGGGGGGTCAAACCGGCCAGTGGGGTCAAACCCGGGTCAAACTTGCCGGAGTTGACCTGAGGCTCGTCGCCGGCGAGGCCAGGGACGGCGGAGAGCGTCGGGATTCGCCCTCCGATGACCAAAAGAGCGGCGGAGGGGCTCTACGGGATGCCCAGGCTCACGCGCATCTAACAGGGCAAACGGGAGAAGCTAGGGTGGCCGGAGGCAACGGCAATCATGACGGCGGCGGCGGCCGGAGTTCGGGTGGTGGCGGGTTTGGCGCTACGAGCGGTGGTTTGGCGCACCGAGGGCACTAGGGAGAAGCTCTTGCTCCTCCGCATCCAAAGGAACGGACGGGAGGCCGCGAGGTGGCCGGAGTTGAGCACAGCGTCGACCTCGGCGGCGGCCGGAGCTCGGGCGAGCTCGGGGTCGGTGTTAGGGAGCACGGCAGGAGGCGTTGTGGGTGTCTAGGGGTTCATGCGATCGTGCTGAGCACGATGGTGGGATCGGGAGCGAGCTGCGGTGGCTGTGGCCACGGTCACGCTATGGCCAGCGGCGAGAAGCTTCGGTCATGGTTGGGGATCGGGGCTAGAGCTCGTGAGGGAGGACGAGGGAAGGGGGAATCGAAGTAGGGGCTCACGGGGATCATGCAGGGAGGGTCAGCGAGCTCGGGGAAGCATGAACGGCGGTGAATCGACGGCGACCATCGGCAGCGGTCGAGGACGAAGACGATGGCGTGGAGGCGATGCAGAGCTTCCCGAGGGGCTTGGCTTGGTGGGGAGGAAGAGGGGGTCGAGGCGGAGCTCCTGAGCTCAGCGGAGGGGCGAAGGGTGGCTGGTGGCCACGGTGGTTGCGAGCGAGGTCGGCGGCGGCTCTCGGTCATGGGGGGGGGGAAGCAGAGGAGCGAGGGGGAGGAAGGTCCAGAGAGCGAGGGAGAAGTGAGAGGGGGTCGAGGGGAGTGCGTGGAGTCACCGGGGCGTCGAGGAGGAGCCAGGCAGGCTGGGAGGGAGGAGGTGGCCGGGGCGCGTGGCCGCGCGCGCCACCGGGCGGCTTCGGGGCGGGGGGGAGGAAGACGACAGGGGGAGAAGCGGCGGTGGTGGGCTGGGCCGCGCTGGAGGAGCTGGGCCAGGCAGGTAAGTCAGGTAAGTGGCTGGGCTTCTCTTTTTTTTTAAAATTTCTGTTCTGTTTTCTTTATTTAATCTTTTGCCACTGTTTTGAATTTAAAATAATTCAAACAATGCCAAAAACTCCTCTGAATATTTTTATTTGGCTAGATGGACTTTTCCAAAGCTCATAAAATATTTCAGGGGTATTTGAAATTATATTCTAATTATATGAATATAATTCAACTTCAAATAGTTAATGATTTAAATTCAAAGTCCCAAAATAATTCCTTTAAAATGTTCCTAAATTTTGGTTTGATATATAGCTCTTGCCAAAATTCTCAAACATTGCAAAAGGACATCTTGGAACATAGAATGAGATTTCTAGGGATCTTTGCCCTGCTTTTAATTAAGTTTTTGAGGCTTTCAAAATTCCTCAATTCAAGTTTCAAAAATATAGACATGATGCACACATGAAGCTAGCCTAGAGCACTACCAGCAGCTAGGGATGTGACAACTCACCCCTACTAAACAAAAATCTCGTCCCGAGATTCAAGCGTAGGGTAAGATGAAGGGGGAACGCAGCCTAACACAATCTTCACGATCCAGGTTGCACTTCATAGGAACGTTGTTTCGATCACCATCTTTGTCTCGACGTCTTGTTCTGAGAACTCCAGTTATCATGACAACGAGAGGAAAGGAAAGACCCTAAAAGAATTGTTCTTCTCGAAGGTCGAACAACTCAGGATTAACTCTCGGAATGAGACGTAGCAACATCTCTCGAGCTGAGAGACGAAGCACACCTCTAGAGGGATGGAGTGGAACAGATGATGAGGGTTCACTAATGTGGTGATTGGTTGTCAACGTAGCAAGGAATTGAATTGCCATGATACCATACGATGCACCTTGGGGAAGGTGACTCGTAGAAATATCCCCTTAAGTGGCAAAAAGAATTACCTTTGATTCAAGGATCATTGAAACTCTTTATACCAGCTTAAGGCAAATCATAATCGATCATATAGAGGGGTTCGGTAGAATGGCATACTCGAACTTGGATGATGTGGATTACCTTGTTGAAAACAACGTAATGGATGAATTTGCTTACCACCGGAAATGGAAGAGACCCATGGTAGAATGGCACATTGGTGGTGCAGGCTGGGAACAGAATGCAAATGCTGGGAATGATTCTGGTAACTGGGGAAGAACCCAACAATAGAGAGTGAATTCACTGTTTGAAAAGGTCATAGCATTGCCGAGGAAACTGAGAGGAATCCCAGTTAGTGTCGATGATAACACCTAGCGCTTGTGCGTGCTCTCAAGAACTTGAGCATTTCCACAATCATCAAGGTTTTATCAACATCCGTGTCAAGGGTGCTGACAACACAACATACTACCATGATGGCTAATGATGGATGATGCAGATGCAAAGGAAGATAACACCTTCTCAGATTTCACCTTAGCGAGGCCAAGGAACAAAATCTGGATGATCGACCGAGAGACATTTAGCACTCCGCTTCTAATGTTCTCCTTCACGTGCTAGTGTATCCCATTCATAGATATGGTTTGATAACTAGAACATCAGGTAAAGGTCGGACTTCGGGAGCAATAGAATCCATAAGGAACCGTTACGGAGGTAAATCCTACGAAATCCTTATGGGGAGGTGGCCAACTTCCTCAAACAAGATACTACAATAATAGGTCTTCCGGCTGGGTGTGTTGGCCACGACATCCACTTTACCGGTTATCAAGGGACCAATATTATAGTTCTTGGGAAATGTTCCAACCATCATATCTGCCTGAGATTCAGATCTGGTTGGTGTCAGGATATTCCAGACTCATTGAGTCTAGGAAAAAAATGAAAGTTTGCAACACAAATCGACGAGATGACGTTGCAAGATTCTCAGAAAATGAACTACGATAGCAAGCTCCAAACATGAGCTGGTTCTGCTACACACATGTGAACACACTGTCCCAGACAAACATGATCACATGGTAGTCTTACAATAAAACACTACCGAGTTCTGGTTGGGAACCATCATGGAGGATATCGAAGTTCTTTCATAAGTCCGGATTAGCTCTTATGAAGGAACTCCTTCTCCTTGAACAAATCAATTAGTGGCTTGGTGTGCTACGGAATACATATGGAGTGGAGGTAATTAATCTACCAAACCACAGTATACTTTGCACATGCATGACTGACTTGGGACGATTCCAGAGGAAACAAAACAAACCTTTCTCAAACCCACGGCGGCAACTTGCACCAAATGCACATGAGTTAGAGGAAGTCACTTCTTCCATCCAAGCATAGGCTTCATGAACGGAACACGAAGGCATTGCTTACAAAGTTTCCAACACTAGGTTGATGTTCAACATGAATCATGGGGGAGACAAAATGCTGCTGATGGGCTCAACAACAACTCATCGGAATTTCCATATCACTGGACTTCCACCATCATGTGACCACGGTGATAGTATTGGTCAGACCAAAAATATAATGGTGTATGCTCGAGGAAAAACCACGAGTAAGACAACATTACGAATATCGTTGGTTCTGATTTGATTTGACGATAGCCCATACTCAATCAAAGGTTTGGGTAAGATAATAGATCCAACAATTGTTCACAAGGACCAATTGATGAAGATATCATCTTTCTTCAACACAAACACACACACACAAAAAGATATCCCTTAACATGAACTAAGTCGGACAAGCTTTTATCTACCAACTCCCCAAGTTGTTGTTTAGCTTATCCAACTAGCTCAGGGTATCCAACACGGATTCTTGGAGAAGGGTGGTTTACAAGAATAAACCAACTTGATCACGAGATCAACATAGCGGTCAGGCGACAACCTGGTGATACTTCCCAGAAGAAATTCGGAATATCATGAACCACCGGTATGTTACTAAGCTCGACAGCAATCTTTCTTTTCAGGGCAAGATGATATGATCAAATGAGCGAGGACTTGACAAAATCCTAACTCATCAATCAAAGAGTGCACCAGGAAATAAGGACTAGGTAGCACAATCAACCTTAGGGCGATGATTCAAAAATCAACATGCTAAGAATGAGGTTATTGTCCATTAACTACCAAGCAACAAGGTTGCTAGGAGTATTGAATTCACACATCACGATTCACTTGTCGGCATTCCGGTTGCGACAACACAGAACCAAGGGATGAATAATGATGGAGAGAAGTATCACTGCACCAAGAATTCATAGGATGGTGTGCAATTCCCATGATAATCTTAATATAAAGATGGTAACACTCCAGGGTGGAACAGAACAAAAACTGGATTGGCATTTTAATCTGCGGAGCACAATTGCTTTGACCCAATCCTAGATATGGATGAGGTACTGGAGTTTGTTTCTCCTAGTCATTCCCCGATAGAATGGCTTGACGGACCACAAGAGTAATAGGCATCGATAAACGAACGCACGCATACTCTTGACTATCAATTGATAGACGAAGGTCAGTAGACAACTAAAGAGGGACAACTCAAAGGAACATATAACTTTTTGAGTTGTGGATGCATAGATTAGTATGTCGAACCAAGTTCAACATGTTTCTTCCGGATAACCCATGCAGAGAAGTAGGACTGGCAGAGTCACAATATATAATGGAGAACTCATCAAGAGCACTCTGGTTGTGATCGTTCAGTTCAACGAGGAACTTCTGCCATAAGTAGTTCATGGTATTTGGAAGAAGGAGATACCACAGACTTCAAGGACTATCGCAAAGTTACTAATAACCTAAAGGAACGAGCAAAACTATCAACATGAAGCAAGTAGGGTGAATCTCGGGTTCAAAACCCAGGAGTAGAATACCTACTACTAAGTGGCATCACGGGGTGCTTTCGAGAATAAAAGCCAGAATCATCACACTGGGACACAAATCATGGCTAAATTACTAGATGATCCCCTAAAACACCTAGGGTCATAATAATAGCTTCCACATAAATGTCAAGGCAATAGAATACCTCAACTCAACAATTAGTGTGATTGAGCTGGCATAAAGGAACATCGAAACCAGAGGAAAAGGATTTTGCAAATGCATCAGACTATTTAGAAACCTGGGATGACTCGGACAACATAACGGCTGTAAATGCTCAGAAAAGATTTGAGACATTCACAAAAGGGTGGCATAACCACTCAGAAGCACAATATCAAGGTTTGGAGATCAACAGTTAACATACAGAAATAGTAGGAACTGAACTGAGACTTAAATCCAACAATCTATAAGTCTACGGATTAATAACACGTGATCCTGATAGAAAGAGGAGAAAGCCTAGTTCCTTAACCCCGCAGGAAAGATAAGATGACTCAGATCAGAAGGGCATAAGGTATAAGGAGTAAAAAGAGCCTTACGTTCCATCCCACAATCAATTCCCTTACATAACTAAAGCATTTCTAGACACAACTTCGACCAGTTTGGCTTGGTAATCCTACAGGCAGTCAAGCTCTGATACCAACACTGTCAGGACCCCGACTCAATGCCACATCGATCTAGCATGTAACACCTCATATCACTTTGCGGCCTCACGCACGGTATTCCCACGGGTGTCGCCTTACCTTTACCCGGGACCGTTTGCGCCTTTTGGCACACGTATATGACAGTGTTGCTAGCATCCATATGACAAGGAGCCCGGGCTGACATGGCTAGTCGTAAACCTAAAGTGGCACAAACTTACAGGGACAGGCATCCATGACCCAGCATCAAACGTGTCGGTCATCAGCGAGTGAATCCAGGCTGTAGCACTGGGCTAGCAGGACTCTGGTGAACCGGGCTATAGCGGGCTAACAAGACTCCGGTATTCATCGCGTGACATTTCCCCGAAGGAACAGACACAGGAAAGAAGAAGGACACATGCCGGCCAGCCTAAGTGTTCCGGGGCAGTAGCAAGCTACCATGGCTCAGTGGAAACACTAGGAGACATTTCCCGGTAAGAGAGGCTACTAAAGATAAACAACTAGATAGTCAGATCCCACACATACCAAGCATTTCAATAACATACACACAATATGCTCGATATGTGCAATACAACATGGCATCACAAAATGACTCTACGACTCAAGTAGTTATTTAATAGGCTCCGAGGAGCGAGATATTACAATCATGGGTCTCATGACCCAACAATCAGAGCATACAAGTCAAAGCACAAGCGGAAGCTTAACATGTCTGAGTATAGACAACTATAAATGAAAAAGGCTGAGAAGCCTGACTATCTACCAGATCCTGCCGAGGGCACAAGATCGTAGCTGAGGTAACAAGCTAAACGTCGAAGTCCACACGGTACTACTAGCGAGACTGAAGTCTCTCTGCAAAACATAAAATAGGCAAACATGAGTACAAATGTACCCAACAAGACTTACATCAGATCTATCTACATATGCATCATTATCAACAAAGGGGGTGGTGGAGTTTAACTGCAGCAAGCCAGCTTTGACTCGGTGGCTATCCTGAACTACGACTGCAAATAACTCTTTTGAGGTGGCGCACACGAGTCCACATATTCACCATATCAATACACCACTATGGATCCACTCCCGTCTCCCTACGAGAACGCCATCCATAGCACTCACGCTTATCTTGCGTATTTTAGAGTATCCACTTTCACTTGTCTATGAACTATGCAAGGGGTCCAAGTTTCCATATCCGAGGAATCCGGCTATTCGAATAGATAATGATAACCCTGCAGGGGTGTACTTCTTCACACACGCTCTCGCCACTTACCGCCCTGTACACGTCATGTACCTCGGCAACCTTCAAGCGGAAGCCGGGCGAGGGAGTCGGCCACGACCTGACTAACCGAACAAGTCTCTAGTCCAGGTTTATCGCCTATTCGGGTTCCATCCACGAGGAGATCCGGCCGGGGTGTCGCTCACGGCCCCAAACGATGTGAGCAGGGTTCCCAAGCCCACCATCCGGGTGCCACTTGGTACACCGTGCCACTGTGCCTAGTCTGTCCCAAGCCCACCTGTACCGGGTGCCACTTGGTAGACTACTAACACTACCTACAAACACCAGAAACTAGTTGCAACTCCTGGACAGAGATCAAGTTGATTAATAAGTCGAGAGGGGCACTTAAGCATTCCAATGTGTGGTAGTAGCTGGTCATGGATCACAAACACAGAACTCAGTTCCTGAGGACGGCTGCAATGAGACAACCCACCATGTACTCCTACATGGCCTCTCACCGCTACCTTTACCAAATCGTGTTCACACACTTAGCTCTCAACAGTAGGACATGTTCACACACCTCTGATTCATCCCCGATGGATCAGACCCGACTCAACTCTAAGCAGTAGCAGGCATGACAAACAAGCATGAATGAGTAGGCACAACAGGGCTCAAACAACTCCTAGTCATGCTAGTGGGTTTCATCTATTTACTGTGGCAATGACAGGTCATGCAAAGGATAAAGGGGTTCAGCTACCGCAGCAAGTAACAAATATGTCGTTGTTGTCCTAATGCAGTAAAAGAGAGCAGGAGCGAGAGAGTGGGATTTTATCGGAATGAACAAGGGGGTTTGCTTGCCTGGCACTTCTGAAGATAATATTGAGTCTTCATCAGTGTCAACGATCACATCGTCGGTACAACGTCTACCGAGGGGGAACAGCACCGGCAAACACAGAAGAAACACGATCAATGCAATGCACAGTATGATGCATGCTATGACATGGAAATATGAATGTGTTTTGAGCGAATGCAACTAGCAGCAAGTTAAATGGAGTTGGTTTGAACCCTAGGTTCAAATTCAAACTCCACATGTGATTATTTAAATGCCATTTAATTGATTTGTGCTAAACAGCAGCTATAGGTTGTTCTAACATGCATGAAAATGGTACAAATGGATTCCTTGAATTTTTCTGATAATTTTCCATATATAATTTATTTAATTTGGAGCTACGGTTGAATTTCTATGATTTATTGAAGTTTAGGGCATTTTCTGAAATTTCCTGAAATAATAATAAATCCAGAAATGATTTATGGCGTCAGCACCACGTCACGGTGACGTCAGCAGAGTCAACTGGGCTGGTCCGGGTCAAACCTGACCAGTGGGGCCCACTGGTCAGTGTCTAACTAAACTAACCTAGCTTAGTTAATACTAACCTAACTTAATTAGTCGGGCGGGGCCCGCATGTCAGTGAGAGAGAGGGGGGTCAAACCGGCCAGTGGGGTCAAACCCGGGTCAAACTCGCCGGAGTTGACCCGAGGCTCGTCGCCGGCGAGGCCAGGGACGGCGGAGAGCGTCGGGATTCGCCCTCCGATGACCAAAAGAGCGGCGGAGGGGCTCTACGGGATGCCCAGGCTCGCGCGCATCTAACAGGGCAAACGGGAGAAGCTAGGGTGGCCGGAGGCGACGGCAATCATGACGACGGCGGCGGCCGGAGTTCGGGTGGTGGCGGGTTTGGCGCTATGAGCGGTGGTTTGGCGCGCTGAGGGCACTAGGGAGAAGCTCTTGCTCCTCCGCATCCAAAGGAACGGACGGGAGGCCGCGAGGTGGCCGGAGTTGAGCACGGCGTCGACCTCGGCGGCGGCCGGAGCTCGGGCGAGCTCGGGGTCGGTGTTAGGGAGCACGGCAGGAGGCGTTGTGGGTGTCTAGGGGTTCATGCGATTGTGCTGAGCACGATGGTGGGCTCGGGAGCGAGCTGCGGTGGCTATGGCCACGGTCACGCCATGGCCGGCGGCGAGAAGCTTCGGTCATGGTTGGGGATCAGGGCTAGAGCTCGTGAAGGAGGACGAGGGAAGGGGGAATCGAAGCAGGGGCTCACGGGGATCATGCAGGGAGGGTCAGCGAGCTCGGGGAAGCACGAACGGCGGTGAATCGACGGCGACCATCGGCGGCGGTCGAGGACGAAGACGATGGCATGGAGGCGATGCAGAGCTTCCCGAGGGGCTTGGCTTGGTGGGGAGGAAGAGGGGGTCGAGGCGGAGCTCCTGAGCTCAGCGGAGGGGCGAAGGGTGGCTGGTGGCCACGGTAGTTGCGAGCGAGGTCGGCGGCGGCTCTCGGTCATGGGGGGGGGAAGCAGAGGAGCGAGGGGGAGGGAGGTCCAGAGAGCGAGGGAGAAGTGAGAGGGGGTCGAGGGGAGTGCGTGGCGTCATCGGGGCATCGAGGAGGAGCCAGGCAGGCTGGGAGGGAGGAGGTGGCCGGGGCGCGTGGCTGCGCGCGCCACCGAGCAGCTTCGGGGCGAGGGGGAGGAAGACGACAGGGGGAGAAGCGGCGGTGGTGGGCTGGGCCGCGCTGGAGGAGCTGGGCCAGGCAGGTAAGTCAGGTAAGTGGCTGGGCTTCTCTCTTCTTTTTTTTAAATTTCTGTTCTGTTTTCTTTATTTAATCTTTTGCCACTGTTTTGAATTTAAAATAATTCAAACAATGCCAAAAACTCCTCTGAATATTTTTATTTGGCTAGATGGACTTTTCCAAAGCTCATAAAATATTTCAGGGGTATTTGAAATTATATTCTAATTATATGAATATAATTCAAATTCAAATTGTTAATGATTTAAATTCAAAGTCCCAAAATAATTCCTTTAAAATGTTCCTAAATTTTGGTTTGATATATATCTCTTGCCAAAATTCTCAAACATTGCAAAAGGACATCTTGGAACATAGAATGAGATTTCTAGGGATCTTTGCCCTGCTTTTAATTATGTTTTTGAGGCTTTCAAAATTCCTCAATTCAAGTTTCAAAAATATAGACATGATGCACACATGAAGCTAGCCTAGAGCACTACCAGCAGCTAGGGATGTGACACATACACTGAAGAAAAATGCACTGTATCATCGGGTAATTGTCCATGGTTTATACCTGAAAATAAGTTTATCTCACGGCATGAATGTAAGTATCTGTTCCGCATTCATGGGCTATCTACCCAAGGGAAACCTAGAAAATGAGTTATATCCAGGACAAGCCACTGTCAATTAACACAAACGTTTGATCATCTCACTCTACTTACTGTCAATTGACACTGTATAACTGTCAGCTCCATTCACTAGCAGCAGCCAGCACTTCTGAATCTAATCTTTCTTGGGCAAGCTCGGCTACTTGTTGTTAGTCATTCACTAAAAGATCCTCAACAGACTGCATGCATCTAGTATTAAATTTCTTGGACGGATCATCTCTTTTAGCAAAGGACTGTAATAATTAACTAACTGAAAATTTGACATTCTGGACTATGCTTGGCTCTGGTTTTGTGAAATCTCATCTCTTTTCTAGTGCCATGACTAGTCATGAATTTTATTTTACTTTCCCCACTTTATAACATTCAAAAAGTGTTTACTAGCTCAAGCTTCTCCTTTGCACTTTATCACTTCAATCTGCTGCTACCTCAAGCTTCTCGTTTACACTTGTGCCAAGTAGCATTTTTTCCTTATATAATTATATGGTGGTTGACTGAGCTGCTACTTTTTCCTTGTAGAAGATCGCAGGTCGAGTGGGAGGGATCCAGTTGCGACGACACCGAATCACTAGCAAGGCAGCTGCCTAGAATAATAGGTATTTTTGTTACGCTTTCAGTTCGTGTCAGCAGGGAGATATAATGTTTTACAATCTTTCTGGTTATATTGGAGTTAGGTTTTTTGAATATGAGTAGCAGTGAGTTGGATATACCTTATGGAGTTGTAACAGTTCCTCTTGGTGCTTAGGTGCATTTTCTTTGTGTAACTTGGTTTAAAAATGTGATTTGGTCTTTTGTGGCATTTGGATGCCTAAATCCCATTTTCTTAATCATATTGCTTGGAAACTTTTGGTTATCTCCTCTCAGTGATGAAATAATTTATATGTACTGCACTTTTTTCATAATTAGGTAATAACATTGGTTACAGTTTTGGTAGTTCAAACGGAATGTATCTCATTTTGTAGACAGATTATTTTCTGGAATATCATATATTCAAATTTGTAATGAATGATGGCTTCTACCTGAATTGGTAGACTCTGTGGTGTTAGTTTGTTCTAAATACAGTAAGATAATTTTAACAACTGTAGAACATGTTGAGGTTTGCAACTTTTTTGTGACATCAACCAACAGTCCTGTCACTGGGTTATCCTATTTTATATTTTTAATTACTAACTTAAGTTTGAGTAAACAGTGGCAGTGAAGTCCTCATAATAATCAGGCGGTTGTTAACTTTCTGATGTCCCCAGAAGTTAACTAAGATTGTGGTGCTAGTAGAGGCACATTGTGGCCTTTTCATCCATATGAAAGTAGAGGCACATTGTGGTGCTAGTTTGTTGGGTTTTGTCTCCGACCATCGTGTCGTGATGATATTGCAGGTACCCCGAGAGGCCCTTGAGTTTGCCGGAATGTCGATTAACTTCCGTTCCGGCAAATTCGGGTACTCCATATGTCCTATTTTCAGCAAAGGTCATGCTGAAATTTTCCCTGAATTTTAGCATGACTTTGCTAAAAATAGGACATATGGGGTACTTGTGACTAATGCATGGGCCGGGGTATCTTAGTAGTTAATTAAGTAGGATCAAGTGCCCCGGCGTACTTGTGACTAATGCATGGCTTTTAGGGTGCCTCGGTGTCGATAAAAACCAAAATGATGAAAGGTTAGGCTTTTAGGGTGCCTCGCGTCGAAAAACCCTCAATGATAAAAGCTTAGATTTTAGGATGCCTCAGTGTCGACAAACCCTAAATGATGAGACCATGATCTTGTTCCTTGACAATAACCAACTTTTTGACCAAACTTTGTTTCTATTTAGAGAGAAACATGGCCCACAACGATGTGGCCGGGGGTTCGGGCGGCAAGGCATTCTGGGAGCTGTCCCAGGAGATGGAGGAACAACCTCACTTGTATGAGGCCGCCGCCTTCCCCACCGATCCTGAGACCACGGATGGTGCCGCCGAGGATGACCACACTGATGCCACCACTGATGGTGCCGCCGAGGATGCCACCACTGATGATGGCGGCGCACGCACAGATGGCAGCCAACCGAAGAGGCAACGGAAGGACCGGCGCCCGATCGTGCTCCGCACCCTCAAGGAGGAAGTTACTGAAGTGGACTCCAACGGGAATCCAACGGCGCCCGAACGAATAGTCAAGGGGTACTCGCTTCAGCTCGGGTGCATTGTCCGGAGCACCATCTCGATCAACACCGAGAACCTGAGGCATCCTGACCGAGGGAATTTGCGCAACCTCCTCTTCACGAAGCTGCACGAACGATACAAGTTCCCCGCTGAATTTGAAAACACAAGCCTCAAAGGGAATAAAGTGAACAATGCTGCCCTCATGAAGATGAGCAAGGCCCTGTCTACTTGGAAAAGCAATGTGAAGAGAATGATCGAGAAAGGTGAGAGTTATCAGAAGATCAAGGAGAAAAATCATTTGATCACCGAAGATGACTACAACGACTTCAAGATCAATTGCTCGAGCACCGCAAGCTCCCAATCAAGTGAGTGGGGGAAACAAATGCGGGAGCTGAACATAGGGGAACACACACTCGGTCCCGGGGGTTACAGAGTGGCGGAGCCTATATGGGACAAGGAGGAGGCGGACCGTGCCGAGCAAGGCCTACCGCCCCTCTTCGATAAATACGGTGACAAGCAGACCAGGAACTTTGTCAGGGCCCGGTACAAGAAGGACCCGAAAACAAAGGAGCTTACCACGGATCCGGAGACCAGGCAGCTTGAGCTTGTTCTGGTAAGGAATACACCCCCGCCTAATTAGCTCCATATGGTTGCATTCTAATTAATGAAGCCGAATTTCTAAATGGTTCACATTCCTTCCGCAGGCGACTGAAAGCAGTAGCGCGGGGTCGACTAAGAGCAACCCTTGGGACACCACTCTAAATAGGGGGTTGAATGTAATGAAGAACAAGGATAAGCTCAGTAAGCCGACGTCAGCTGGTCGTGTGGCCGGCAAAGGCTTGTCGACAAAATGGGGGTCATGTTGGGGAACGTTGCAGAAAATTAAAATTTTTCCTACGGTTTCACCAAGATCCATCTATGAGTTCATCTAAGCAACGAGTCAAGGGAGAGAGTTTGCATCTACATACCACTTGTAGATCACGAGCGGAAGCTTGCCAAGGAGATGGTGATGATGGAGTCGTACTCGAACGTGATTCGGATCACCGATGTCCTAGTGCTGAACGGACAGCACCTCCGCGTTCAACACACGTACGGGACGGGAGACGTCTCCTCCGTCTTGATCCAGCAAGGAGGAAGGAGAGGTTGAGGAAGGCAGCTCCAACGGCAGCACGACGGCGTGGTGCAGTTGACGCGGCAATATTCCGACAGGGCTTCGCCAAGCACGTACGGAGGAGGAGATGTGTTGGGGAGGGGAGGGGTTGCGCCTTGAGTTATGGTGTGTTGCAGCCCTCCCCTCACCCCTCTATATATAGGGGAAAGGGCAAGGGGGGCCGGCCCTCTAGGGAAAACCCTAGGGGGGGCGGCGGCCAAGGGGTGGGGGGCTTGCCCCCCAAGCAAGGGGGGTGCGCCCCCTTTAGGGTTTCCCCCCACCCCTAGGCGCATGGGCCCAAGGAGGGGGGCGCGCCAATCCCACTAGGGGCTGGCTGCTATCCCCACGCAGCCCAAGTGGCCCCCGGGAGGGGTGGCCCCTCCCGGTGGACCCCCGGAACCCTTCCGGTGGTCCCGGTACAATACTGGTATAACCCCGAAACTTTCCGGTGCCCGTTTAACAACTTCCCATATATAAAACTTTACCTCCGGACCATTCTGGAACTCCTCGTGATGTCCGGGATCTCATCCGGGACTCCGAACAACATTCGGTAGTCACATACTAGTCTTCCTAATAACCCTAGCGTCACCGAACCTTAAGTGTGTAGACCCTACGGGCTCGGGAGACATGCAGACATGACCGAGACCACTCTCGGGCAATAACCAACAGCGGGGTCTGGATACCCATGTTGGCTCCCACACGCTCCTCGATGATTTCATCGGTTGAACCACGATGTCGAGGATTCGATCAAACCCTGTATACAATTCCCTTTGTCAATCGGTACGTTACTTGCCCGAGACTCGATCGTCGGTATACCAATACCTTGTTCAGTCTCGTTACCGGCAAGTCACTTTACTCGTACCGTAATGCATGATCCCGTGGCCAACACATTGGTCACCTTGAGCTCATTATGATGATGCATTACCGAGTGGGCCCAGAGATACCTCTCCGTCATACGGAGTGACAAATCCCAGTCTCGATCCGCATAAAACAATAGATACTTTCGGAGATACCTGTAGTGCACCTTTATAGTCACCCAGTTACGTTGTGACGTTTGATGCACCCAAAGCACCCCTACGGTATCCAGGAGTTACACGCTCTCATGGTGAAAGGAAGAGATACTTGACATTGGCAAAGCTCTAGCAAACGAAGTACACGATCTTTGTGCTATGCTTAGGATTGGGTCTTGTCCATCACATCATTCTCCTAATGATGTGATCCCATTATCAACGACATCCAATGTCCATAGCCAGGAAACCATGACTATCTGTTGATCACAACGAGCTAGTCAACTAGAGGCTCACTAGGGACATATTGTGGTCTATGTATTCACACGTGTATTATGATTTCCGGATAATACAGTTATAGCATGAATAAAAGACAATTATCATGAACAATGAAATATAATAATACTTTTATTATTGCCTCTAGGGCATATTTCCAATAGTCTCCCACTTGCACTAGAGTCACTAATCTAGTTACATTGTGATGAATCGAACACCCATAGAGTTTTGGTGTTGATCATGTTTAGCTCGCGAAAGAGGTTTGGTCAACGGATCAGCGACATTCAGATCCGTATGTACTTTGCAAATTTCTATGTCTCCATCTTGAACATTTTCACGGATGGAGTTGAAACGACGCTTGATGTGCCTGGTCTTCTTGTGAAACCTCGGCTCCTTAGTAAGGGCAATAGCTCCAGAGTTGTCACAGAAGAGTTTGATTGGCCCCGACGCATTGGGTATGACTCCTAGGTCGGTGATGAACTCCTTCACCCAAATAGCTTCATGCGCTGCCTCCGAGGCTGCCATGTACTCCGCTTCACATGTAGATCCCGCCACGACGCTCTGCTTGTAGCTGCACCAGCTTACTGCTCCACCATTCAACATATACACGTATCTGGTTTGTGACTTAGAGTCATCCAGATCTGTGTCGAAGCTAGCGTCAACGTAACCCTTTACGACGAGCTCTTCGTCACCTCCATAAACGAGAAACATGTCCTTTGTCCTTTTTAGGTACTTCAGGATATTCTTGACCGATGTCCAGTGTTCCTTGCCGGGATTACTCTGGTATCTTGCTACCAAACTTACGGCAAGGTTTACATCAGGTCTGGTACATAGCATGGCATACATAATAGATCCTATGGCTGAAGCATAGGGGATGACACTCATCTCTTCTTTATCTTTTGCCGTGGTCGGTGACTGAGCTGAGCTCAATCTCACACCTTGTAACATAGGCAAGAACCCTTTCTTGGACTCATCCATTTTGAACTTTTTCAAAATCTTATCAAGGTATGTGCTTTGTGAAAGACCTATGAGGCGTCTCGATCTATCTCTATAGATTTTGATGCCTAATATATAAGCAGCTTCTCCAAGGTCCTTCATTCAAAAACATTTGTTCAAGTAGGCCTTAATGCTGTCCAGAAATTCTATATTATTTCCCATCAAGAGTATGTCATCCACATATAATATGAGAAATGCTACAGAGCTCCCACTCACTTTCTTGTAAACGCAGGCTTCTCCATAAGTCTGCATAAACCCAAACGCTTTGATCATCTCATCAAAGCGGATATTCCAACTCCGAGATGCTTGCACCAGCCCATAAATGGATCGCTGGAGCTTGCATACTTTGTTAGCGTTCTTAGGATCGACAAAACCTTCTGGCTGCATCATATACAGCTCTTCCTTAAGATGCCCGTTAAGGAATGCCGTTTTGACGTCCATCTGCCATATCTCATAATCATAGTATGCGGCAATTGCTAACATGATTCGGACGGACTTAAGCTTCGCTACGGGAGAGAATGTCTCGTCGTAGTCAATCCCTTGAACTTGTCGATAACCCTTAGCGACAAGTCGAGCTTTATAGATGGTAACATTTCCATCCGCGTCCGTCTTCTTCTTAAAGATCCATTTGTTTTCTATCGCTCGCCGATCATCGAGCAAGTCAGTCAAAGTCCATACTTTGTTTTCATACATGGATTCTATCTCGGATTTCATGGCTTCTAGCCATTTGTTGGAATCTGGGCCCGCCATCGCTTCTTCATAGTTCGAAGGTTCACCGTTGTCTAACAACATGATTTCCAGGACAAGGTTGTCATACCACTCTGGTGCGGAACGTGTCCTTGTGTACCTACGAAGTTCAGTAGCAACTTGATCCGAAGTACCTTGATCATCATCATTGGTTTCCTCTTCAGTTGGTGTGGGCATCACAGGAACATTTTCCTGAGCTGCACCACTTTCCCGTTCGAGAGGTAGTACTTCATCGAGTTCTACTTTCCTCCCACTTACTTCTTTCGAGAGAAACTCTTTTTCCAGAAAGCATCCGTTCTTGGCAACAAAGATCTTGCCCTCGGATCTTAAGTAGAAGGTATACCCTACAGTTTCCTTAGGGTATCCTATGAAGACACATTTTTCCGACTTGGGTTTGAGCTTTTCAGGTTGAAGTTTCTTGACATAAGCATCGCATCCCCAAACTTTTAGAAACGACAGCTTAGGTTTCTTCCCAAACCATAATTCATACGGTGTCGTCTCAACGGATTTAGACGGTGCCCTATTTAAAGTGAATGTAGCTGTCTCTAGAGCGTATCCCCAAAATGATAGCGGTAAATCGGTAAGAGACATCATAGACCGCACCATATCCAACAGAGTGCGATTACGACGTTCGGACACACCGTTTCGCTGAGGTGTTCCAGGCGGCGTGAGTTGTGAAACGATTCCACATTTCCTTAAGTGTGTGCCAAATTCATGACTTAAATATTCTCCTCCACGATCTGATCGTAGGAACTTTATCTTTCGGTCACGTTGATTCTCCACCTCATTCTGAAATTCCTTGAATTTTTCAAAGGTCTCAGACTTGTGTTTCATTAAGTAGACATACCCATATCTACTTAAGTCATCAGTGAGAGTGAGAACATAACGATATCCTCCGCGAGCCTCAACGCTCATTGGACCGCACACATCGGTATGTATGATTTCCAACAAGTTGGTTGCTCGCTCCATTGTTCCGGAGAACGGAGTCTTGGTCATTTTGCCCATGAGGCATGGTTCGCATGTGTCAAATGATTCATAATCAAGAGACTCCAAAAGTCCATCAGCATGGAACTTCTTCATGCGCTTGACACCAATGTGACCAAGGCGGCAGTGCCACAAGTATGTGGGACTATCGTTATCAACTTTACATCTTTTGGCATCTACACTATGAACATGTGTAATATTACGCTCGAGATTCATTAAGAATAAACCATTGACCATCGGAGCATGACCATAAAACATATCTCTCATATAAATCGAACAACCATTATTCTCGGATTTAAATGAGTAGCCATCTCGTATTAAACGAGATCCAGATACAATGTTCATGCTCAAACTTGGCACTAAATAACAATTATTAAGGTTCAAAACTAATCCCATAGGTAAATGTAGAGGCAGCGTGCCGACGGCGATCACATCGACTCTGGAACCATTCCCAACGCGCATCGTCACCTCGTCCTTCCCCAGCCTCCGTTTATTCCGCAGCTCCTGCTTTGGTGTTGCCGGCCTTCTTATCCGCTAAGTATTTGGGGCAGTTCTGCTTCTAGTGACCCTTCCCCTTGCAATAAAAGCACTCAGTCTCAGGCTTGGGTCCATTCTTTGACTTCTTCCCGGTAACTGGCTTACCAGGCGCGGCAACCTCCTTGCCGTCCTTCTTGAAGTTCTTCTTACCCTTGCCCTTCTTGAACTTAGTGGTCTTATTGACCATCAACACTTGATGTTCTTTCTTGATTTCAGCCTCTGCTGACTTCAGCATTGAGAACACTTTAGGAATGGTCTTTTCCATCCCCTGCATGTTGTAGTTCATCACAAAGCTCTTGTAGCTTGGTGGGAGCGACTGGAGGATTCTGCCAATGACCGCCTCATCTGGGAGGTTAATGTTCAGCTGGGTCATACGGTTGTGCAACCCAGACATCTTCAGGATGTGTTCACTGACAGAACTGTTTTCCTCCATCTTACAACTGTAGAACTTGTCGGAGACATCATATCTCTCGACCCGGGCATGAGCTTGGAAAACTAGTTTCAGCTCTTCGAACATCTCATATGCTCCGTGATGCTCAAAACGCTTTTGGAGCCCCGGTTCTAAGCTGTAAAGCATGCCGCACTGAACGAGGGAGTAATCATCAGCATGAGACTGCCAAGCATTCACAATGTCTTGGTTCTCTGGGACGGGAGCGTCACCTAGCGGTCCTTCTAGGACATATTGTTTCCTGGCAGCTATGAGGATGATCCTCAGGTTCCGGACCCAGTCCGTATAGTTGCTGCCATCATCTTTCAGCTTGGTTTTCTCTAGGAACGCGTTGAAGTTCATGTTGACATGAGCGTTGGCCATTTGATCTACAAGACATATTTGCAAAGGTTTTAGACTAAGTTCATGATAATTAAGTTCTAATCAAATTATGAACTCCCACTGAGATTAGACATCCCTCTAGTCATCTAAGTGTTACACGATCCGAGTCGACTAGGCCGTGTCCGATCATCACGTGAGACGGACTAGTCATCGTCGGTGAACATTCTCATGTTGATCGTATCTTCCATACGACTCGTGTTCGACCTTTCGGTCTCCGTGTTCCGAGGCCATGTCTGCACATGCTAGGCTCGTCAAGTTAACCCTAAGTGTTTTCGCTGTGTAAAACTGTCTTACACCCGTTGTATGTGAACGTAAGAATCCATCACACCCGATCATCACATGGTGCTTAGAAGCGACGAACTGTAGCAACGGTGCACTGTTAGGGGAGAACACTTCTTGAAATTTTTGTAAGGGATCATCTTATTTACTACCGTCGTCCTAAGTAAACAAGATGCATAAACATAATAAACACCACATGCAATTATATAGTTGTGACATGATATGGCCAATATCATATAGCTCCATTGATCTCCATCTTCGGGGCTCCATGATCATCTTGTCACCGGCTTGACACCATGATCTCCATCATCATGATCTCCATCATCGTGTCTTCATGAAGTTGTCACGCCAACAACTACTTCTACTTCTATGACTAACGCGTTTAGCAATGAAGTAAAGTAAGTTACATGGCGTTCTTCAATGACACGCAGGTCATACAAAAATAAAGACAACTCCTATGGCTCCAGCCGGTTGTCATACTCATCGACATGCAAGTCGTGAATCCTATTACAAAGAACATGATCTCATACATCACAATTCATCATTCATCACAACTTCTGGCCATATCACATCACTTGATCAATCGCTGCAAAAACAAGTTAGACGTCCTCTAATTGTTGTTGCATCTTTTACGTGGCTGCAATTGGGTTCTAGCAAGAACGTTTTCTTACCTATGAATAACCACAACGTGATTTTGTCAACTTCTATTTACCCTTCATAAGGGCCCTTTTCATCGAATCCACTCCAACTAAAGTGGGAGAGACAGACACCCGCCAGCCACCTTATGCAACTAGTGCATGTTAGTCGGTGGAACCGGTCTCACGTAAGCGTACGTGTAAGGTTGGTCCGGGCCGCTTCATCCCACAATACCGCCGAAGCAAGAAAAGACTAGTAGAGGCAAGTAAGATGACAAGATCCATGCCCACAACAAAATTGTGTTCTACTCGTGCAAAGAGAACTACGCATAGACCTAGCTCATGATGCCACTGTTGGGGAACGTTGCAGAAAATTAAAATTTTTCCTACGGTTTCGCCAAGATCCATCTATGAGTTCATCTAAGCAACGAGTCAAGGGAGAGAGTTTGCATCTACATACCACTTGTAGATCACGAGCGGAAGCTTGCCAAGGAGATGGTGATGATGGAGTCGTACTCGAACGTGATTTGGATCACCGATGTCCTAGTGCTGAACGGACAGCACCTCCGCGTTCAACACACGTACGGGACGGGAGACGTCTCCTCCGTCTTGATCCAGCAAGGAGGAAGGAGAGGTTGAGGAAGGCAGCTCCAACGGCAGCACGACGGCGTGGTGCAGTTGACGCGGCAGTATTCCGACAGGGCTTCGCCAAGCACGTACGGAGGAGGAGATGTGTTGGGGAGGGGAGGGGCTGCGCCTTGAGTTATGGTGTGTTGCAGCCCTCCCCTCACCCCTCTATATATAGGGGAAAGGGCAAGGGGGGCCGGCCCTCTAGGGAAAACCCTAGGGGGGGCGGCGGCCAAGGGGTGGGGGGCTTGCCCCCCAAGCAAGGGGGGTGCGCCCCCTTTAGGGTTTCCCCCCACCCCTAGGCGCATGGGCCCAAGGAGGGGGGCGCGCCAAGCCCACTAGGGGCTGGCTGCTATCCCCACGCAGCCCAAGTGGCCCCCCGGGAGGGGTGGCCCCTCCCGGTGGACCCCCGGAACCCTTCCGGTGGTCCCGGTACAATACCGGTATAACCCCGAAACTTTCCGGTGCCCGTTTAACAACTTCCCATATATAAAACTTTACCTCCGGACCATTCCGGAACTCCTCGTGACGTCCGGGATCTCATCCGGGACTCCGAACAACATTCGGTAGTCACATACTAGTCTTCCTAATAACCCTAGCATCACCGAACCTTAAGTGTGTAGACCGTACGGGCTCGGGAGACATGCAGACATGACCGAGACCACTCTCGGGCAATAACCAACAGCGGGGTCTGGATACCCATGTTGGCTCCCACACGCTCCTCGATGATTTCATCGGTTGAACCACGATGTCAAGGATTCGATCAAACCCTGTATACAATTCCCTTTGTCAATCGGTATGTTACTTGCCCGAGACTCGATCGTCGGTATCCCAATACCTTGTTCAGTCTCGTTACCGGCAAGTCACTTTACTCGTACCGTAATGCATGATCCCGTGGCCAACACATTGGTCACCTTGAGCTCATTATGATGATGCATTACCGAGTGGGCCCAGAGATACCTCTCCGTCATACGGAGTGACAAATCCCAGTCTCGATCCGCATAAAACAATAGATACTTTCGGAGATACCTGTAGTGCACCTTTATAGTCACCCAGTTACGTTGTGACGTTTGATGCACCCAAAGCACCCCTACGGTATCCAGGCGTTACACGCTCTCATGGTCAAAGGAAGAGATACTTGACATTGGCAAAGCTCTAGCAAACGAACTATACGATCTTTGTGCTATGCTTAGGATTGGGTCTTGTCCATCACATCATTCTCCTAATGATGTGATCCCGTTATCAACGACATCCAATGTCCATAGCCAGGAAACCATGACTATCTGTTGATCACAACGAGCTAGTCAACTAGAGGCTCACTAGGGACATATTGTGGTCTATGTATTCACACGTGTATTATGATTTCCGGATAATACAGTTATAGCATGAATAAAAGACAATTATCATGAACAATGAAATATAATAATACTTTTATTATTGCCTCTAGGGCATATTTCCAACAGGTCATACTACACTACTGGTGTGCGGAAAGAGAAAAAGACCAACTCGGAAAGCCAGGCGCGAGAGGATCAAGAACTCAAGGCACAGGTGGCGCGGATTCCGGAGATTGACCAAGAGCAAGTGGAACAACGACTCGGAGCGACGATCACCGCCCTTGTGCCTACCTTGATCTCGGGGTTGAGTGCGTGGATTGCAGGCGGCCAACAGGGGCCGCCCCCGATTCCTAGCTTCACGGCCAGCAACTCGCATATGCGATGGCGGGGCCATTGGTGCCTCCGGCGGAGGCGGCATTGGTGTCTCCGACGCCGGCACGGGAGCTTAATGCACCCGGGTGTACGCCGGCCGGCACCTCTTCAGCAAGCGGCCCCTCCATCAACTGCACGCCCGCCGTTGGCGGTGCGTCGACATTAGCCGAGCTCGACGCCATCATCACGGTAACTAATTAAGCCTCTCTCGGCCGAGGACTTCATCTCCTTGCCTTTGACTGGGCATCCCTGACGCCCTACATGTTTTCGCAGGGCGCCGCCGACGTTCCATGCACTCTCCTCCACTTCGTGAACAACGAGTTGGTCGATGTCGCCGAGGGAAAAATCGTTCAACCAGGCAACCCCTTGTTCCACGGTACCCAGATGCCACCCAACTTGTTTAGGGTTCAACTGGTTTGGGTGCTGCTAGGCTGCGACGACTTGTTACCTCCGATTCGACCCGTCGGGGCCGACGATGAAGACGTGATGACCCTCAGCGCCTGCCTGAGCTGGCCCCTGCTTTGGCCGAAGAGCCAGATTCGTTTGGGGGCGGGGGACACCACCCCAAAGACAACACCGCCAGTCGTGCCGGCGCCAAGTCGGACTCATGGCAAGACCGCCGTAACGGTGCCGGACATCCCTATGCCACTGGATCCAAACATGCATATGGCACAGGATCAGAACGACGACGACGACGACGATGATACATTTGGCAACGTCGATCAGTACTTTGCCGATCATGGGTACGATGGCGACTTCATGGGGCCTCCTTCTCAAGAACCAAACCCAACAAAAGACGTGTGCGATCTAGCTGGTACCGCGGAGAAGCCAAGTTGCAACAGGCGCCGTCTGGCATTCAGCTCTCAGGAGACGCCTCCAGCTGCCGACTTCACCGAGCCTCAGATAGGCGAGGTGCGAAATATTATCAGCCCCAACACACTCAAGAAGGTGGTCTGTGAGCAGAACTCGGTCCCATTACAGGAGAAGAAGAAGGCACGCAAAAGAAAGACTAAGAAGGGTGCGAGCCAGCCGGCACCGAGTACGATCCGTGCTCAGGACGGGCCACCTTCACCGCAGGATATCTCGAGGAGGGTGCATGTGGCGGGTAGGGCGATGCTACCGACAAATATGCTCAATGCTGCAACCGGTGCTATGCGGAGTCTGCATGACAGTGTTCTTTCTTTGGAGAAGCGGCGTCTCAGGGAGAAGGATGTGGCATACCCAGTTTTCGCGGCCAAGGTGCCAGAGGGCAAGGGCTTTGTGGATAACTCCATCGGGCGTACGATCGTCCTGCGTTTTGATGACATCCACGCTATGTTGAACCTTCATCCGCTGCACTACACCTTCGTTTGGCTATTTTCGTTGAGTATGGAGATGCGGATCATTCGCGACAAGACCCCGGACATCGTGATAGTCGACCCCTTCTACATGCGTGCCAAGATCTTGGGTAGCGCTGGGGACCGGCAAGTTCTTACCTCGAAGGCGTCATTCTGCCAAACCAAGATAAGGATAACTTCCTCGTGCCTTACTTTCCCGAGTAAGTCCTCCCCTCAACCGGCCCGTAACATATGAATTCTTACATTTCGATCGTTTTTCTTTTAACATTCCGTGTTTTCTGCAGTGACACACGTTGCACGCTCATCCTCCTAAGCCCCAAATATTCCATGGCCTCGTATTTCGACCCGGACCGTCAGTCGAACGTAGACTACACAAATGTCAAGAAGGTTCTTGATGATGTTCTCCCTGGCTACGCCAAATCTGGAGGCACCTTCACCAGGCCTATTCGTAAGTACGGCAAGCACATGTTCTCCCACAATACAACATTCTGCTGCGTCAAGCAGCCGCCTGGCGGTCAGAAGGGTGTCTACTACGCCATCCATCACATGTGGGCGATCATACGGGACCATCATCAACTTCTGCTACCGAGTAAACTCAAAGATCGGGCCGCGAGCGTGTCGGCAATCCAGGACGCGGACCTCCGACAAGAATTCTTTCGCATCCAGTCGGAATTTGCGGAAATCATCCATCAAGATGTCCTTCGTACCTCGGGGCAGTTCTACCTCAGAAATCAACCGTCCAACAGTGACATCGACTCAATGCTACAAATGCAGGCTGACAACGACCGTTATTTCATGACTCCCACGATAGATGGCGGCTTCATCCACGCTCCGGTCCCTTGAGTCGAGTCGAAAGCAGTGATGCTGTGTCTAGTTCTGAAACATCGATTGGCTCATGTTGTAATTAAATTTTAATGAACTTGTAGTATGTCTCTTTGGTTTCGAGAGTCGTTCAACTTAGATGTAATCGATGCTATTAATGTCTTGCTTTTCTCTTCCGATCGTTCTGTTGCATACTTATATATTGCTTATGTATTGTCTGTGAATTGGTACTAACGTTTCGTTTGGCTAGTGCATAGCGATGCCGACGTATGTCGTGTACAAGGGTAAGGTTCCCGGAGTCTACGATGACTGGGAGGAGTGTCGGAGACAGGTTCACCGATTCAGCGGTAACAGTTACGAAGGGTACACCACTAGGGCCGAGGCCGAATCTAGATACGCCCGCTATCTAGCGGGAGAGGGGAGGGAGCGTTGGAGGAACCGGATGAAGACGAGTTTCATCGTGATGATGCTCATCGTGATGACCGCAGCTCTCTGCTATGTGATGGTAGTTTAGATGATCGATATCGACTTGTAATGTGAAGACAAACTCGCTACTCGCGGTCTCGAGACTTGTAATATAATGTTCTATCTTTGTTCGGTCTTTTCAATTCGGAGACTAATATGATGAATTGTATTCGGAGACTAATATGATGAATTGTATTCAAAGACTAATCTTCTATTGTATTCGATGAATCTGTTGTTGATGTGTGCTGTCTATATGTTGTCAAATTATAC
This sequence comes from Triticum aestivum, assembly GCF_018294505.1. Classification (NCBI taxonomy): domain Eukaryota; kingdom Viridiplantae; phylum Streptophyta; class Magnoliopsida; order Poales; family Poaceae; genus Triticum; species Triticum aestivum. The sequence continues at coordinate 205,406,991 of NC_057810.1, read as the reverse complement.
ATTTTGTAACCTGTGCAAAAAACAGAAAATAAAAAAATAAAAAAACCTAATATTCATACTAATGGCGCATCACATGACAGTGCGCCATTAGTATGACAGTGCATACTAATGGCGCATCACTGGGTAGTGCGCCATTAGTATGTCGCGGTTACTAATGGCGCATCCGGTGGTGGTGCGCCATTAGTATGCAAAAGCACCTGGATATACATGGCCCCTGGGAGGCATACTAATGGCGCACCCTGGCCTATACTAATGGCGCACCCGCGATGCGCCATTAGTATACCAGATACTAATGGCGCACCAGGTGGTGCGCCATTAGTAAAAATTACTAATGGCGTGCTATTAATGGCGCACCACAGATGCGCCATTAATGGCCATACTAGGTGCGCCATTAGTAGGGGTTTTTCTAGTAGTGTCTGATGGAAATGGAACCGGGGCTGGAGCCCTTTTCTTGAAAAAATTGAAGAAGAAGCTGCTAGCTCATGGGACATTGCTTCATTTTAGGTGAACTACACCAAAAGGTCCCATGAATTGAATCATCCATGTTGGTGACTGAAAGAGCCAGCTTTAGCATCCCAGTGTAAGCACCCCCGGCCTCCATCCTTGCGACGCACGGTACACCTCGTTTGCCACCTGCTCGACCCTAGTGTCACTGATAAAATGAAGTAATAATACAGTTAAAATAGAGTGAGTGTCATCTCTATCATTTCATTTCCAATGTAGATAAAGAAAGTGCTTCTCTTTGTTAATGTATGTTTCATCAACTAGTCCCACTATTAATGTTTAAGCGTTTCTGCAAACTGGGGTGCTTAATTTTAGTTGATATGTACAAAAATAGAGATTTGAATGTCTCAAGGCGCCTCCTTGTACTACCGCTATACACTGATGTTCATCACTGGCAGAAGGTGTATCTGGGAGACTTGGGACGATGTCCAGTATGAGGCGTCCCGTATGAGGCGTCGCATGGCCCATCTCGCCCTCGCAGCATGGCATACTATGATACTATCGCAATATTTTCTTCTATTTATTTTGTGTGTTTCATCAACTAGTGCCACTATAATGTAATCACGCTTTTTCATTATCTGTGCAAACAGGGTTATTCAGCTACATTTTGGTGGAACTGCACAAATGTATGTATGGAACCGGCATTTATGCAGAGTGTGAGGTGTGCAAAGTAAAAATTACCGACACCAACCATGCTGCATGCACGCATTGGCATCCACCACCACAAGTGGGATGTGTGGCACTCTGTGTGGACGGATCTTTCTTGGCAACAAATCCTCTAACCAAATACTAGTAGCTTATATTGGCAGTTTTCTAGGGAGTACTCTTTTTTGAAAGAAGCACCAATCTATTTTTCTTTATTTGTACACTGTGTCACAACTTTGACCCAAAGGTCCAGAGCTATTTTAGGGTGATTGGTGTAGTACTCGGAGATTGATTGTAAGCATGATTTTCATTAGTTGTCACACTGATTGTTAGCATGAGCAGGTGGAAGATTAGGTTAGTGCGAAGCTTACCTTAAACCCTACCGCCATCGTTGAAACGAGGCGAGCGTCGAGGGAACCGTGGAGAACGGCAGGGAAGCAACATCGCGCCATCCAGCCTCCTCTTGCGGTGGGAGAACGAATACTCATGTGGCTCCGGCTGGCTCTGCACCCTCACGAACGGCACACCATACTCGATCGATTCGTTATCCTCTGGGTGCTTGACCTTCGACCTGTAAGCCCACCACCTACGCCTGACTGTCACCTCGGGCGAATCTGTCTGCTCCATCGCCCAGAGGAGATACTCGATGAACTCGGAGGACTGCGGCGTGACTGCCACCGAGGAGTACATGTACATCGCCGCCCTCATCGCCGCCGTCTAGCTCTTTCGCATACATTGCCACATGGCCCGCACCGTCCTCGAAATCTCCCACTCATTGTCAAACCAACTAAGGATCTCCTTCAACCTGGCTAACTTTGCTTGATCGCCGCCGGCGATCTGCCTGATTCGTTGTTGCATCCTCTCCATAGATGTCCTTCTGAGTGGTCCGGTGCTAGCTTTGGAAGATGGGAGGAGAGACGGTGGTCTTGCAATAGAGAAGAGGGAGAGGCGAGACGGTGGTTTTGGAATGGAGATGATGGAGAGGAGAGGAGGTGGTTTTGCAATGGAGAAGATCAGAAGAGGGAGAGGCGAGACGGTGGTTTTGGAATGGAGATGATGGAGAGGAGGTGGTTTTGCAATGAAGAATATCAGAAGAGGGAGAGGCGAGACAGTGGTTTTGGAATGGAGATGATGGAGAGGAGAGGAGGTGGTTTTGGAATGAAGATGATGGAGAGGAGAGGAGGTGCTTTTGCAATGGAGAAGATTAGAAGAGGGTGAGGCGAGACGGTGGTTTCGGAATGGAGATGATGGAGAGGAGAGGAGGTGGTTTCGCAATGGAGAAGAGGGATAGGAGCGTGCGGCAGCGATTTAGGATTGGACGAGAGGGCCGACGCGTTGTGACTGGATCAAAATCAAAATCAATTTACCCTTCAATTAAGAAAGCGACCCCACATTAACTAGTCTCCCTTTTATTTTGGGTCATAATTGACCATGATTTTCGCACATAAAATATATGTTATACGTTGCAAAAATAATATAATTTGAAAGTACATTCAGATACGAACCAAATGATATAATTTTTGGTGACATGCATTCACATTTTGCTTGTCAAATATAGTACATGGTCAAACTTTGACCCAAAATATGCAAAACAAAATACTTCCAAGACCAGCGCCGCTCTTTCGCTCTTCTCCTCTTAAACCACCGCCACTCCTCTCCTGTTCCAATCTAAATCCAGTCCGCTCCTCTCCTCTTACATTTCAAAACCACCGCCCCTCCTCTCCTGTTCCAGTCCAAAACCAGCTTCGCTCCTCTCCCGTTTTAATCCAAAACCAGCACTGCTCCTCTCCTCTTCCATTCAAAAACCACCACCGGCGAGTGAAGGTGTTGTGGAAAAGTATATCATCGGAGGAGTACAACAGATACGTGAGGATCGCAGACGACGACCCTGTGAAGCTAGCTAGGATGTTGGAGATACAGTCTTGGTTTGACAACAAGGACCAACTAGCGGCGACGGCGACATCCATGGCCAAATATCTGCAACAGAGCAAAAAGGCAGCGATACTCCCAGAACGAGTCGCGTCGGAGTACATAGAGCTGCTCCTTTGGGCCATGGAGCAAACAGATTCACCGAATCCAATCGTGAGGGAGCGGTGGTGGGAGTATCGATCCCAGATGGAGCATCCACCAAAGATTGAAGGATCGAGCATCTACAGGGTGTCGTTTGTGAGGGTGTCCTGCCAGAGCGAGACGGTGGAGTCTTCATTGACCGAACCCAACTGCAAGAGGAGAAAAGGAGTTGGCCCGACAACGCTTCCCCGCCATCGTCTCCCTCACCATTCACATCGTCTCACGGGGCGGATGTCTGCCGCCGAGGAATAGGAGGGGGCTGCCCCCCCCCCCAGCCCAATAGTCGGGCAGGTTGTGAATTGTCAGGAGGAGCTTAGGGTTGTCAGTATTTCAAGGTTGTGAATTGTGTTTTGTGTTGTGTATTTTGAGAGTACTTTCAGATATGAATGTCTTTTGAATTTCAGATTTGCAGTATTGAGCATATGAAGTATTTTATGAATTCTAGAGATCTATTTTTAGCACTTAAAAACATGTAGTTTCATAGGAGTATAAAAGTGTAGAAAATGTGATTCTCAGAGAAGAAATTGCAAGTTTCAGTTTCAGATAAGAAACTGCAAGTTCAGTTTCAGATAAGAAAAACTGCAACTTTCAGAGGTTGAGCATTTATATTAACACGGCCTTTTCAAACAGGGTTAACATCATATTGGAAGTTTTATTCATGGTAGAAAATGGAACTACCAGCCAGTTAACATCATGCTGATCAACATTCATGCATAGCACATCTTCATATGATGCACAGTCAAAATTCCCACACAATGTCGAGTGTGCGAAACACAGAGAAAACGAGGGACGAAGTTTTGGCAAGTGTTGGACGTGGTTTTAGCTTCCCCGTCTAGGCTTTCATTTTTAACATGCGCAGCCCACGACCTCAGATGGGAGGTCCATAGGCCTGTTTGTATTTTCTTAGGGCCGTCATGTATCGATCGGCCTATGGACCTCCATCCGAGGTTTTATTTTTGGTAGCCCAATTTATGTTTTTTTTTGAAGAAAATGCAGAGGTTTGTTCTATTTTTCTATATAAGAATAGGAACGCCAGGTCCAACTTATGTTTCCCTTCTAACTATATTATATATATTTAAATTATTTTATATGTTATTATATATAATTTTTATCATCACCATATAATTAACAGATACTTACATATGTAAGAAAACAATATCCCACATCTTATTAACTTAAAGATAATTTCTTAACAAATAAAATCCTGGATTGTTTTGGCACGAAAATCCTAGTGATTGTGTACAAAAGCTTGGTAAGATTTAAGGACGAATGTAATAATATCACTTATTATTTAAATATATTTATAACAAAATGCTCAGCCCCTTTTTATTTTTTGATAACATTGCTGGCCCAACCCAACATTATAATTATAATCAGCCCAGCAAAATCGTGTATTTCGAGAAAGTGCAAATGGCTTGTAATTTTTTAGGAAATAAAATAAATGGGCCGCATGGACGCTACATTATTTGTTCACCCAGCCCAACTAATGGTTGTAATTCAAAAAAAGATCAAATTGACTGTAAATTCTACCATGCAAAAAAAATACTGTAAATTCTGAAAAAATGGGTTGAATACGTGCCACATTTTTGGAGGCTGAAATGTGGGCCAATAGGTCGAAGCCAATGCAAGTCGTTGTCAATTTAGTCAACAAATGATTCTAGCATGTTAGCCATTGGATTTACATCCAACGACCGGCATCCATCTTCAATCTCTTGTCTTCTTCCTCCAGCGCCGCCGGGACCACCTCCTGCCTCCTGCTGCTAGCAGCTCTGCTTAGCACGCTTCGCTATGAAGCGCTACTCCACCGTTGGCCAGGCCATCCCTCCACCCCTCCACACCTCATGTTCTTCTCCACCGACTGCCGAACCACACTGCACTTGAACCAGTTAACCCTCGTACACCTTTCCGTCTGTGACTCTACTCCCGCGTCTTCCCATCTCTAGCTCGTTGTTGTCCGGGGCCTCGCCGTCGTACACCACCGTGGATGTGCTCGGTGCGGCATGGTCAACGTGGTCAATGAACGACACCATCGGAAGTAGATTGTGCGTGGAGAGGCTGATAGCTGGGTCCATGGCCCCACACAAGGAAAGGCCTCCTTATTATGCGCAAAATAATGATTCCTCCACCTGACATCTGGGACCCACCGGAAGGGCCTCTGTATTTCGCGAAAAAAACGTGCCCCCCGCTGACATGTCGGACCCACCGGCTATCTTCGCACACAAGGAAGTGCCTCCGTATTACGCACAAAAAATGAATACTCCCCCTGCCAGCTGGAACCCAGCATAGTGGGAGGCTGACTTGTGGGCCTACCAAGTTGACGGGGATGGAGAGCTTTGTCAACTTAGTCAATATGAACGATTCTAGCTCCTGTTACCGTATGATGTTCATCCAATGGCCGTAGTGCTTCTTCAACCTCTGGTCTTCTTGCTCCAGCCGCCCAAACCAGCGCCGGTTGTGCTGCGTGCTCCTGCCTCCTGTGGCCGGCTGTGATGCCGTGGAGGCCTCATCGCCCCCTACTACTCCCACCGCTGGCAAGGCCATCCCTCTACTCACCCACACCCCCTGTTATTCTGCAGCGACAGCAGCCTCACATCGCAGCCGAACCACTGAACCCTCGTACTCCTCTTCGCGTGGGCATCCACTATTGCGTCTTCCCCGGCTCTGAGTCATCCCCTTCCTAGGCCTCGCTGTCGTGCACCGCCGTGATGCTCTCGGCGCGGCGTGGTCAACGTGGTCAAGGAATGACTTCCATCGGACATGGACTATATGTGGGGAGGCTGACAGCTGGGTCCACGGGCGCACCAAGGAAGTGCATCCTTATTACGCGCAAAATAATGATTCCTCCACCTGACAGCAGGGACCCACCGGACGGGCCACCGTATTTCGCGAAAAAAAGGTTTCCCTTGACTGCTGGGACCCACTAGCTACATCTTCGCACGCAAGGAAGTGCATTCGGGCAAAAAAATGATTTGCCCCCCTGACTGCTCGGACCCACCAACTACATTTTCGCACGCAAGGAAGTGCGCCCAGGAAAAAACTGATTCGCACCCCTCACTCCTGGGACCCGCCAGCTACATCTTCGCATGCAAGGAAGTGCGTCCGGGCAAAAAAAATGATTCGGCCCCCTGACTGTTGGGACCCACCAGCTACATCTTCGCACGCTAGTCAATATGAACGATTCTAGCTCTAGTGACCGTACGATGTCCATCCAACGGCCTTAGTGCTTCTTCAACCTCTGGTCTTCGTGCTCCAGCCGCCCAAAGCAGCGCCGGTCGTGCCGCATGATCCTGCCTCCCATGGCCGGCTGTGATGCCGCGGAGGCCTCACCGCCCCCTACTACTCCCACCGCTGGCCAGGCCATCCCTCTACTCACCCACACCCCCTATTATTTTGCGGCGACGGCAGCCTCACACCACAGGCGAACCAGTGAACCCTCGTACTCCTCTTCGCGTGGGCATCCACTACCGCGTCTTCCCCTGCTCCACGTCGTCCCCTTCCTAGGCCTCGCCGTCATCCACTGCCGTGGTGCTCTCGGCGCGGCGTGGTCAATGTGGTCAACGACCGACTTCCATGTGAAGAGTACTGTACATGGAGAGGCTGACAGCTGGGTCCACGGGAGCCGCAAGGAAGTGCCTCCTTATTACGTGCAAAATAATTATTCCTCCACCTAACAGCGGGGACCCACCAGACGGGCCACCGTATTTCGCGAAAAAATGATTCGCCCCCTAACTGCTAGGACCCACTAGCTACATCTTCGCACGCAAAGAAGTGCGCTCGGGCAACAAAAAAACGATTTGCCCCCTGACTGCTGGGACCCACCAGCTACATCTTCGCACGCAAGGAAGTGCCTGATAGTCGGGATCCACCAGGTTGAAGCGTACGTAGCATTGTCATTCTGGTTGCGAACGTGTACGGACATACTGGTCGATGTAGAGGCGCGCACGTGTCGTAGTAGAGGCGCGCATGTAGCATGTACACGTACATACAATGGCTAGGGTGCAAGAAATAAAATACGGCCACGTACGTACATACGGGTGGGGTCTCGAACGCCTACTCGCGCATACGTACGGCCAGGGCTCGTGTACATGGCTGGGTCGGAACGGAGAAACAGCGTCGTCGTCGTGTTCATGGGGAGCCAACGGAATGCGTCGGAACGGAATGCGTGGTCGTGTTCATCGGGAGGGCTTGGACGGAATAGGCGATGGAAACGAGGCCTGGCGTACCGCACAACGGAGGAAACAACCTTGTGTTCGACCGGCCACATTCAGAACGGGGTCCTGTTGAATGGGAGGGGTGTGGCGTACTGCAAAACGGAGGAAACGGACCTCCTACGGTCGAAACGGGGTCCTGTTGATCGGGAGGGGTGCGGCGTACCGCAAAACGGAGGAAACGGACCTCCTACAGTTGAAATAGGGGTCCTGTTGATCAGGAGGGGTGTGGCGTACCGCAAAACGGATGAAATGGACTTGTGTTGGAGCGCGACGGTCGAAACGGGGGTCCTGTTCATCGGGAGGGGTGTGGTGTACCGCAAAACGGGACTCCACGGGATAATGTTCATCTCCACCGTCGATCTCCTCCAGCCTCCACGGGCTACCATCGACCTCCTCCAGCCTCCACGGGCTCCTGTTCATCCAGCCTCCACCGTGCGCTACTCCACCGGCTACTGTTCAACCACCCCTCCACGGGCACCCCTCCATCGTCTAATGTTCATCCAGCCCTCCACACCACGGGGTCCTGTTCAACCACCCCTCCACGGGCACGCCTTCACCATCTACTGTTCATCCAGCCCTCCACACCACGGGGTCCTGTTCATCCAGAGGCAACGCCACCGCTCACTATTCATCCAACCCCACCCCCCCCCCACAACACTCACTTTTCATCCAATCGATCGGCTTCAGTTAGCAGTAGTAGCGAAGGAATCGCTCGATCAGGTTCAGTTAACAGCCATCAATCGATCGCTCGGGTTCAGTAACGCGTAGCCTGCAGTGCAATCGCTCGGGTTCAGTTAGAGCCCAACGCCTCGCTCGGGTTCAGTTAGAGCCAACGCCTCGCACACACGCGCGTACGTGTACGAGAGAAACGCGCATCGCTCGGCCCCCGACCACCCACAGTAACCGGGAACTCCCAAAAAATTTCCTCGCCCTTGCTTCTACCATGGTTTTTCCGTCATGGACGGCCCAAAGAATGTCATGCAGCTGTGTCTCCGGCCCGCCCAGGACGAAAAGCCCATTTTCTGTCATGAATTTTTATCATAGAAGTAGGATCCCACCACATCTATGATGATACCAGGTTTTGTCACAATTATCGTCATGGAAGTGTCATATGTATGACAGCAAAAAAATTCGTTTGGCCCAAAATGTCACGGATGTGTCTTTTTTTTGTAGTGTTAGCTTACACATTATACCTTTGAATATGACATGCCTTCCTGTTTTTGGTACATACTAGTACATTTGTCTATTAACCATGTTCTTACATCAAACTAATGTTCTTGTGTATCCCTCATCAATCACTTATGATGAGGCAGTCAAGCCAGTGGACTACTGTGAGTAGAGATCCTCATTTAAAGAATGCAACGTCAGCCTCCCCACATGATTCTCAAGAAACAGCAAGGCTAGAGGAAGACAGTGAATGTAGCTCTGTAGTTGATTACCGCATTTCCCCTACACTAGCATCACAAGTGCTTGCTCTAACTTGGCAGCGTGATATGTGGTTGCATGTTGCATATGGTGTCTAGATTGTAATTCTTCCAATCTGGTTAAATTGCATGTGCTATTCTGCTTAGTTTATACATTATACCTGTTAATGTGACACGCCTTCCTGTTTTTAGTACATAGTACATCTGTCTATTAAGCATGTCCTTACATAAAACTATTGTTTTTTTGTATCCCGCATCAATCAATATGCCGAGACACCTTTAGTATATGTAGTGCGATATTAGTTGCATCTTTCATATGATTTATAGCATGCGCTGCTTCTAATTTGTTGAAATGACATTTATGATGGGACGCTTTTAACTTGGCAGAGTCATATTGGTTGCATATTTCATGTGGTGTCTAGCTTGCATTGCTTCTTATTTGTTGGAATGGTTTCTGCTTAGTTTACACAAACAGTTGTGAATATGCCATGTCGTCCTGTTTTCCGTACATATTCCATCCTGGTATCATGTGTTTGCCTTATATCAAAGTAGTGATTGTCAGTATCATGCACGAATGAGTTCTGAAGAGAGAAATTTATTGCTTTTTCTTGTCGGTTTTACTTGACAATTCAAAATCAATAAAGCGGAAGTAAGTTAGCAAGGCAGCGGATAAAGGTGCTCCTTCGAAATGGAGGGCCTCTACAGACTCTACTCCTCCATCCCCCCAAGATGATTTGCAAGACAACACATGCATAGACACTCAACGTAGCTGTGTTGATGATGAGCATGTCTCCCCTAGTGCACCATCACAGGTACTCCCTCTAACTTGGTACTGTTATATGTAGTTGCATGTTATGTATGATGTCTATCTTGTATTGCTTCTAATTTTGTTGAATTCCATCTTCTTACTTTACACATTATACTTGTGAATAAGACACATGTTCCTGTTTCTAGAACATACAATATCTGTCTATCACACCATGTTCTTACATCAAAGTACTACTACTGTGTAACCTACAACAATCACTTACCATAAGACATGTTTGACTTGGGAGTGTGATATAGGTTACATCTCGCATTCTTTTCTAGCTTGTACTACTTCTAATTTGTTTAAATGGCACTTATGACGAGACAGTTTTAACTTGGTAGAGTAATATTCGTTGCATCTTCCATATGGTGTCTAGCTTTCATTGCTTCTAATTTGTTAAAATGCCTTCTCCTTAGTTTACACATCGTAAGCTGTGAATATGCAATGTTGTGAATATGCAATGGCACTAATGATGAGAGACCTTTAAATTGGTAGTGTGATGTTGTTTGCATCTTGCATATGATTTATTTCTTGTACTGCTTCACATTTGTTTAAACGTCATTTATGATGAGACACTGTTAACTTGGCAGAGCGATATTTGTAGCATCTTTCATATGGTGTCTGCCTTCCATTGCATTGCTTCTAATTTAGTGAAATGTCTTCTCCTTAGTTCACACATCATAGTTCTGGTTATCTCATGTCGTCCTGTTTTTCGTACATATTACATCCTCCTATCATGTGGTTGTCTAACATCAAAGTTCAGTTCGTCTGTATCACACATCCATTTGTTCTGAAGAACTAAATTGTTATTCATTTTTCTTGTCGGCTTGACTTAACATGGCATGGAGAAAGAGGAAGTTACACGGAATGACAGGGAAAAGGAAGCAGAAGAATCCTGCAGATTCTGCCGGTACTGATGGTGCAATAGAAGGTCAAAGTCCAGCAGAATATAGTACAAATAGGGTATCCCATGCTACATGAGCTGTAGAACAAGCCAAACAGAAACAAATAGCTGCCACCAAACAAGCAGAGACATCCCTAGTTGTTGCAACACCTTCCACAGTACCACCAGTTGCATGAGTTACTCGTTGGTCAACTCAGCTAGCATCACATTCCCAAGCTCCCTTGCCACCTGACACTACTTCTGAAGCACTCCTGACACAAGATGAGTTGGCAAAATCAGATGAACTTTGTGAGCTTCAACAACAAGAAGGTAGTTGCTGGAGTCAAGTTATAGTTGCATGCTTCTTTATATGTAGTCTCACAGTTTGATGTACACTAACACTTCCTATGTTTGTTGTTGGACTAGCACCTAGGCGCAAGAGGAAACAAACATCAGGGATAATGCAAGAGGAAACTAAATCTAGAGGAGGAAGAATGGAGATACGCTTTGGGGTAGGTTTAAAAAGGCCATGTGATGCTACAGAGTCAGCCAAGTTAGTATCAGAGGCAACTGAAACTGCAACTATCCCTAGGTGGTTTTGGTAATTCCTAACAACATATAGCTCATTGAGCTAATGCTATTTCTAGATAAATATTTCAGGAAAGCTCAATGAATGGCATGGCATGGATGAGAAAAGTGGAGCCCTCAAAATGCTAAGGACAAAAGGATTGGCTCAAACTCAAAGCTCAAGACTCTAAATTTTCTATTTTAGTGATCCAAGATCATATTGAGTCTATAGGAAAAGCCATTACTATCAAGGAGTGATGAGGTGTTGCTTAATGAGGCTCTTGCTCAAAGTGCTTAGTGATATGCTCCAAAGCCCTCAACTACTTTCTCACATCCACATATGACCTAAACCAACAGTCAAACTCGGCCCCACCGATTCTTTCTATCCGGCTCCACGGAGTTCAGATGGCATAGCCACTGCCACAAACCCTAGGCAAATCGGTCTCACCGATAGGGATCTCGGTCTCACCGAGATGGGATTGTAATCTCTCTGTTTCCCTTCGTAACGTTTCGGTACCACCGAGATGAGCGATCGGTCCCACCGAGATTGCAATGTAAACACTCTGTTTCCCTTTAGTAACATTTCGGTCCCACCAAAATGAGCGAACCGGTCCCACCGAGTTTACCTGACCAACTCTCTGGTTAGCTTATTACCAAAATCGGTCCCATCGAGTTTGTGTGATCGGTCTCACCGAGATTACGTTATGCACTAACCCTAACCATATCGGTCCTACCGAGTTGCATGTCGGTCCCACCAAAAATCCTAACGGTCACTAGATTTGCTGAATCGGTCCGACCGAGTTTCTTAATTCGGTCCCACCGAGATTGGCAAATTGTGTGTAGCGGTTAGATTTTTTGTGTAGGCTATATATACCCCTCCACCTCCTCTTCATTCATGGAGAGAGCCATCAGAACGAACCTACACTTCCAACTTACATTTTCTGAGAGAGAACCACCTACTCATGTGTTGAGACCAAGATATTACATTCCTACCATATGAATCTTGATCTCTAGCCTTCCCCAAGTTGCTTTCCACTCAAATCTTCTTTCCAACAAATCCTAATCCCGTGAGAGAGAGTTGAATGTTGGGGAGACTATCATTTGAAGCACAAGAGCAAGGAGTTCATCATCAACACACCATTTGTTACTTCTTGGAGAGTGGTGTCTCCTAGATTGGCTAGGTGTCACTTGGGAGCCTCTGACAAGATTGTGGAGTTGAACCAAGGAGTTTGTAAGGGCAAGGAGATCGCCTACTTCGTGAAGATCTACCGCTAGTGAGGCAAGTCCTTCATGGGCGACGGCCATGGTGGGATAGACAAGGTTGCTTCTTCGTGGACCCTTTTTGGGTGGAGCCCTCCGTGGACTCGCGCAGCCGTTACCCTTCGTGGGTTGAAGTCTCCATCAACGTGGATGTATGATAGCACTACCTGTCGGAACCACGACAAAAACATCCATGTCTCCAATTGCGTTTGAATTCTCCAAACCCTTCCCTTTACATTCTTGCAAGTTGCATGATTTACTTTCCGCTACTCATATACTCTTTGCATGCTTGCTTGAATTTTGTTAAGATTGCTTGACTTGTGCTAAGTTAGCTAAAACCTGCCAAAGACTAAAATTGGGAAAAGGATAAGTTTTTATTTGGTCAAGTAGTCTAATCACCCCCCTCTAGACATACTTCCGATCCTACAGCAACGGTTTCCGTTAGGTGTCATGTACATATCCTCCCAACATGGAATCAGTACAGGAATGACAAAGACGAAACCTAGTTCAACACCTTCCTCGACCATTTATCTGTAAGTATGGTTATGTATGGAAACTAGTAATATCGTCTTGCTCTATCTCATACTGTCGGAGTAATGGGCCACGGGAAGCCTCACCCGAGTCCCTGAGCCTTTCAAGACTCTGGGCCGGCACCGCCCCACAAGACTTCAGAATAAATCGCCGCCTTCTGATGGCCGGCTGCCTGAAGACGGCTGTGTGCCAGCAGACGGCACAGAGATAGGCTGGCTCCTAGCAGACGGCCTCCGGAGAGGCCGTCTTCTAGCAGGCGTCCACCCAGTGCCCTCAGAGTCTGCGCCCCTCATCAAGAGGACAAGACTGGGTGAGGAACCAATGTAGCCCCTCACCCTTGAATCCTGGGCTTGGCATGGCTACAGTGCCCCGTACAGGCGGAGATCTTTGCATGACGCGGCACTGTTGCCACTTCCCCCTTGACATCATTCCTTACAGGCGGAGCCCTGTTCCCACGACGGCCTGTCGGTACGGCTCACAGGCGGCGGTCCCTACCAAGCAGTTAGAGCCTGGAAGACGGCGGAGGCCGGACCAGCCGGACCTGAGGGAGGCCGGCTTCCAGCAGGCAGCCAGTTCCTCCCCTGAGGCCCGTGCACCATTAACCAGATAAGACGTGGTGTGGCTACAGTGATCTCCCACCAGGCGGCGGGACTGTAGCCACGCTCCACTGACCAAGACTGCGTCATTAGCATCACAGCTACAGTGATCAGCCACCAACCAGACCCGCCAGCGGCGGGGGCGGCTTATCGGCTCCATACCAGACTAGTCGGCGGGGCCCACTAGGTGGTGGGCCCTAGCTACCGGCAGAGAAGCCGGCGACCAGAGACACTGAAAGCCGGGTCCAGCACCCGGCCAAATTACCATTGTACCCCTGGGGGGTAGGCCTATATAAACCCCCCAGGGCACCCATGCAAAGGGTTCCCAACCTGTTAGAACTAGCTTCCACCCTAGAGGAAGAAGAGAGCTAGCCCTACCTCCTTCTACCTCTAGCATACAGCTCGAGGAGCACCATTGTATTCACTAGTGCCTTAGTGATCATGCCGAGACCCCATAGAGCAGGACTAGGGGTGTTATTTCCTAGGAGAACCCCGAACCTGGGTAAAGTGCGCCTGCGTTCGTGTCTACGCCTCATCCCGCTTCCAGGCACTGGTGACGTTCTACTCGCTCCCACCATGATAAGCCATCCTTTGGCATATGTCGCACCCAACCCCCGACATTTGGCGCCCACCGTGGGGCGAGGTGTACCGTCATCTGGAGACCTGCTCTGGAAGGGAACCTTGTTCCTTCATGGCGAGCGCAGCCAGCCTAGCACACCCGACGGCCTCAGCCTCGACACGCTGCACGGTGCAAAGATCGCCTACACGGCGAGCTGCTCGTCGACCTTGTTGGCAAGATCCTCCTCTCCGACAAGCCTGCCTCCGACGTGAGCACTGACTGCCCCGAGAGCCGCCTCATCAGCCTCCTCGACCAGCTCCACGTCACCAGCGAGCCTGCTGTGGACTTGGAGTCTATAGGCTCCACCGACCCGATGATCGTCGATTCTGACACGGTGTCGCTTGACGCATTCCCCACCAACGTGGTGGTCTACGATGAGTCGCCTCCTCGCGAGCACAGCGGCGGAAGCACCGTCACGGAGGTGCTTGTCATCAATAGTGGTGAGCACTCGGACGGAGGCGTCCGAGACCCACTCGATGCGGCGCTGCGAGACTTGTCAGCGCCCATCCTGGAAGACGCGGACGTTGAGACGCTGGAAGCACGACGCGTCCAGCTCATTGAAAGCGCCAACCGACTAGCCAGCATGCGATGCCTCTTGGAAGCCTACCGGTGCGAGATGGACCGAGCTGTCGGTAGCACGCCGGCTCCTGAGGGGCCTAGCCGCATCGGCTCGAGCCAGCAGCATGGCTCGACCATCGCTAGCATAATCGGGACGGATTGTCCCGTCTACGCCACGCCTGCAGAGAACATCCGGGCTGCCCTGGTGGTGATGGATGAGCTAGACAAGTACGAGGGCGACGAGCGTCGCCACATGACGGAGCGAGTCCAGCAGCTCCTTGACGCGGCTGCCGAGCAGCACGAAGTCGGCTGCCGCGCCGAAGTGCCCGTCCGGCGGAACGACGAACCGCCCCTTCGCCAGGATCACGGTGCGACATCCCGCACGCTGACTGGTGGTGCCCGCGGAAGAAGAGGCAATGAGCCGACTGCCAGCCACACTCGGACTCACCTCTCCATCGAGCGTGACACAGACGGCCGCCCTCGAGCAGTGGAGCGGCGAGGCGACCCGCCTCCCCCTCCGCCTCGCGGAGAAAGGCACCCCACTCTGTCGCCTGTCACGCACCCAACACTCGGCGACCGCCTTGGCCGCTGAGAAGGAGTCGGAGAGAACGACGCCCGCCATCGGATCGGCCGCCGCAACAGATCCCTGGTGCTAGAAGAAGAAGATGCATTGGGCCTGCCCTATTTCAGCCCGCGAATCCGAGATGAGCCTTTCCCTCGAGGGTTCACGCTCCCAAGAGATACGCCCAAGTACACCGGCTCTGTGAAGCCGGAGGACTGGCTGCTCGACTACTCCATGGCCGTCAGCATAGCAAACGGCAACAACCGTGTTGCTGTGAAGTACGCCCCGCTCATGCTCCAGGGCACAGCCCGGACGTGGCTTAAAAGCCTGAAGCCCCGTAGCATCAATAGCTGGGTTGATTTCACTGAAGCCTTCATCCGCAACTTCACCAGCATGTACAAGTGTCCTCCCAAGCCCAGTTAGCTCTCCTAGTGCGTCCAAGGGCCCAGAGAATCGACTCGCGACTATCTCACGCACTGGGCCGAGCTGGGCAACTCCTGTGAAGGCGTGCATGAGGTGCAGGCCATGGAATACTTCACCGCCAGGTGCCGAGAAGGCACCCTCCTCAAGCACCGGCTTCTCTGCGACGAGCCGGCGACTCTTGATGAACTGCTGATCATCGTTAACAAATACGCCACGGTCGACTCTTCCATGAAGGCAGAGATCCAAGTCGATGGAACCGGCAAGGTAGCCCCTCAGGCTCCTCGGCTCCGGCTGGTGACACCAGTCGGCGACAGCAACCAAGCAACAACAAGCGCAAGGCCACGCAGCCAGATTCCGCCAGCCGGCAGGTGGCGACAGTTCCAAGACCAGCAGCCAGAAGGGCAGCCTCCGCCCTAGCGTCAGAAGGGCGGCAAGCCCAATTGGTTGCCCGCCTTCTCATACGAGCAGACTCTTGATGCACCCTACAAGTTCCATAGTGGTGCGAAGCCGTCCAACCACACCACTCGGAAGTGCCATTGGCTCACCAGAATCGCCAAGGGAGATGGAATCCTGCCTCCTCCGCCTGCCGGCCCGCTGCCTCCTCCGCCCTAGCAGCCGGCGGTTCGGCCAGTCGGCACCATACAAGATGAGTATCCAGAGGAGCACGGAGCCTATGTTGTGTTCACCAGTGTTGCTGACGACAGACGCAGCAGGCGGCTACAGCAGCAAGAAGTACATGCAGTGGCATCAGATACCCTAGAGTTCATGCATTGGTCTGAGAAGCCCATCAGTTGGAGCAGAGCTGACCACCCGGAGGTGATGCCCTCCCCTGGCTCTTATGCCCTGGTCTTAGATGCCACCTTCGCAATAGAGAGGCGGGCAGCTCGTTTCTCCAGAGTCCTGATAGATGGCGGCAGCAGCATCAATATCCTGTACCGTGACACAATGGAGAAATTGGGAATCAAGCAGAAGCAGCTTCACCCCAGTCGGTATGTATTCCACGGCATAGTTCCTGGCCTTTCGTGCTCACCAATCGGCAAGACCCAGATCAACGTTCTCTTCATGGACAAAAATCACTTCCGCCGAGAGCCAGTCTGGTTTGGGGTGGTGGACCTTGAGAGACCCTATCATGCGCTACTTGGCCGGCCTGCTCTGGCCAAGTTCATGGCGGTGCCCCACTATGCTTACCTCAAGATAAAGATGCCGACTACCAAGGGAATCCTAACCATAGTCGGAGACTACAAGAAGTCGTCCGCCTGTGCGGCAGACAGCAGCCGGCTGGCCGAGTCCCTTGTGATTGCACCTGAAAAGCGGCTTCTTGACTGGGTTGTGGCGATGGCAGGCAAGAAGCCGGAAATGTCACCCATCTCAAAGGAGTCGGAAGTTGAGGGCTCGTTCAAGCCGGTGAAGGAAACAAAGAAGATACCCTTGGACCCAGAGCACCCAGAGAGGCACGCTGTCATAGGCGCAAACCTTGACAGCAAATAGGAAAACGAGCTCGTTGATTTCCTCCGTGAGAATTGGGACATATTTGCATGGTCTCCCAAAGACATGCCGGGTGTTCCGACGGATTTCGCCGAGCCCAAGCTACACGTCCGACCTGACGCCAAGCCGGTCAGGCAGCCCTTGCGCGGCCTGTCAGAAGAAAAGAGAAGAGTTGTTGGAGAAGAGATAGCCCGGCTTCTAGTAGCCGGCTTTATCATGGAAGTATTCTTTCTAGAATGGTTGGCCAATCCAGTTCTTGTGCTGAAGAAGAATAAGCAGTGGCGCATGTGTATTGATTTTACCAGCCTCAACAAAGCTTGCCCCAAAGATCCCTTTGCTTTGCCAAGAATTGACCAAGTGATAGACTCCACAGCCGGATGCGAGCTGCTGAGTTTTTTGGATGCGTACTCAGGGTACCATCAGATCAAGCTGAACCCGGCCGACAGGCTGAAGACCGCCTTCATCACGCCATTTGGAGCCTTCTGCTACCTGACCATGACGTTTGGCCTGCGAAAGGCCGGCACCACATTTCAGCGTTGCATGCAGAACTGTCTCCTCAAGCAACTCGGCAGAAACGCCCACGTTTATGTGGACGGTGTGGTGGTGAAGACGGAGAAGCGTGGCATGCTACTGGAAGACCTCAAGGAGACATTTGAGAACCTGCACCGATTTCAGATCAAGCTCAACCCAGAGAAATGCGTCTTCGGAGTACCAGCTGGCCAGCTTCTCGGCTTCCTGGTCTCAGAGCACGGCATAGAGTGCAATCCTGTGAAGATCAAGGCCATTGAGAAGATGGAGGTGCCCACCTGACTGCTGCACGTGCAAAAGTTCGCCGGCTGCCTAGCATCAATCAGCCGTTTCATCAGTCGGCTTGGTGAGAAGGCTCTTCCCCTGTACCAGCTCATGAAGAAGACCACTTTTTCGAGTGGAACGACAAGGCGGACGAAGCTTTTCTCCAGCTCAAGAAGATGTTGACCACCCCGCCTATCCTGGCGGCTCCGACTAATAAAGAGCCCATGCTCCTCTATATCGCCACCACCATTCGGGTGGTCAGTACAATCATAGTGGTGGAATGCAAAGAGGAGGGCAGAGCATTGCCGGTCCAGAGGCCAGTGTATTATTTGAGTTAAGTGATGTCTGCCTCCAAGCAAAACTACCCCCACTATCAGAAGATGTGTAATGGCGTGCACTTTGCCGCCAAGAAGCTGAAGCCCTACTTCCAAGAGCACCCAATTACTGTTGTCTGCACTGCTCTGCTTGCTGAGATCATTGGAAGCCGAGATGCTTCAGGCCGAGTGGCCAAATGGGCCATAGATCTGGCCCCCTACACCATCTACTACCAGCCTCGCACCGCCATCAAGTCACAAGCACTGGCCGACTTCCTCGTCAACTGGGCCGAGACCCGGTACCTGCCGCCAACGCCACACTCTACCCATTGGCGGATGCACTTTGATGGTTCAAAGATGCGCACCGGTCTGGGAGCCGGCATCGCCCTCACCTCTCCCAAAGGCGACAAGCTCAGATATGTGCTGCAAATCCACTTTGCCGCCTCCAACAATGTAGCTGAATACGAAGCACTCATACACAGGCTTCGGCTTGCCAAGGAACTCAGCATTCGTCGCATCCTGTGCTATGGTGACTCCGACTTGGTGGTCCAGCAATCGTCAGGTGACTGGGATGCCAAGGATGCAAATATGGCAAGCTACCGCTTCCTTGTACAACAACTTACTGGATACTTTGACGGGTGCGAGTTCCCCCATGTGCCAAGAAATGACAATGAGCAAGCAGATGCCTTGGCACGGATCGGCTCCACCCGGCAAGAAATACCAGCCAGCATTGCCCTATAACGCCTCCTCAAGCCGTCTGTCAAGCCGTCACCAAAATCTGACTCCATCTTCGTGCCGGCCCCTCCTAAAGCAGTCAGATCCGACTTGAGGGCCCCAGAAGCCGGCGCGGGGACTTTGGCAGGTGGATCGGGGACTGCAGCCATCGCACCCGTCTCGGGGACTTCAGAGCTCGGCCCGGGGACTGCAGCAGTCGGCCCGGGAACTTCTTCAACTCAGCAGGCGGCAGCCAACTCCAACCCGCCGCCTCCCAGCCCAATCGCCCTTGTACAAGTTGCAGTCGTGGCAGTCGAAGAAATAGCAGCACCTTCATGGGCTCAACCCATCCTAAACTTCCTGGTGAACAAAGAGTTGCCGACTGATGAGATCCTAGCCCGACAAGTGCAATGGCGGGCAGCAGTGTACACCATAGTCAACAAAGAACTGGTGCGGCGTAGTGTCACTGGTGTGTATCAGCGCTGCATGGAGCCAGACTAGGGTCAAGCAATCCTCCAGGATATCCACCAAGGCGAATGTGGTCACCACACGGCTTCAAGATCACTTGTTGCCAAATCTTTCCGCCATGGTTTCTTCTGGCTGACTGCCCTAGAAGACGCAAAAGAATTGGTCTAGAAGTCTAAAGGGTGCCAGAAGTTCCACTCCAAGCCACACTTGCCGGCTTCTGCGCTCAAGACCATTCACATTGCCTGGCCCTTTGCCATTTGGGGCTGGACATGGTGGGGCCATTCAAGACGGATCGTGGCGGCATGACTCATTTGCTTGTCGCTGTGGACAAGTTCACCAAGTGGATAGAAGCAAAGCTAATCAAGAAGCTGAATGGGCCGACTGCCGTGACTTTCATCACCGACATCACCACTCGGTACGGCATACCACACAGCATCATCACCGACAATGGCACAAACTTCGCCAAAGTAGCCTTTGCTCGTTTCTGCGCGACGCAGGGGATCCGACTGGACTTAGCGTCCGTTGCCCATCCGCAGTCAAACAACCAAGTGGAGCGAGCAAATGGCCTCATTCTGTCCGGCATCAAGCCCCGACTGGTCGAGCCTCTAGAGCGTTCGGCCGGCTGCTGGCTCGATGAGCTGCCGGTCGTCCTCTGGAGCCTACGCACAACTCCGAACAAGTCGACCAGCTTCATGCCCTTCTTCCTCGTCTATGGCGCTGAAGCCATCATCCCGACGGACGTAGAATTTGACTCCCCACGAGTCACCATGTACACCAAGGCATACGCCAAGGAGGCACGAGAAGACGACGTCGATCTGCTGGAAGAGGGCCGGCTGCTGGCACTCATCTGGTCTGCCATCTACCAGCAGAGTTTGCGCCGATACTACAAGCGCAAAGTGAAGCCAAGATCCTTCCAAGAGGGAGACCTTGTGCTCCGGCTGATCCATCGAAAAGTCGGCCAGCACAAGCTCTCGACACCTTGGGAAGGCCCTTTCATCGTCAGCAAAGTGCTGGGCAACGGTTCCTACTACCTGATCGACGCTCAGAAGCTCAGCGCATGCAAAAGAGATGACTCAGGCAAGGAGACGGAGAGGCCATAGAATGCAAACCGCCTCCGAAGATTTTACAGTTAAAAGCAGTATGTATCACGCTACCTTATGTATTAAGTATGAAGACTCCGGGTCCCCCGAGAAGAGCTCGGGGACTACCCTCTTTTATCTATATGATAAGTGTTATGCCTATTAATGTGTTGTTTTATTATTCCGCCTGGCACCGGGTTTGACCAGTCGGCCCGGAGGCTCGCCGCCTTCTGCTATATGTCATTTCCTGCAGTCGGACAAGTAGTGTGTTAGCACCAAAAAACTTCTCCTGTCAGAAGCCGCAGCTTGCAGACCGACTGTACGGTGGGCAGGGGATGCAAATCAATGCCCACGTGAAAAATGGCTAAGTAAAAATGTGCATATAGCTGGGGCCGGCATCCCGCCTTTTCGGTCGGCTACCGAGCAGCCGGCCAGCCGGCTTCTGCTTACCTTGCCAACACTCTAAATGGCTAAGTACGTGCCCTCCCGTAAATAGCTAAGTACTCAACCCAGCTGCAGTCTGTAGAGCGGCTATTTGGCTGGCAAGAGGATAGCCAAAGGAGGGCGGCAAAGGAAAAAAGCAAGGAGCAGAAAGCAAGAAAAGTCAGAAGTCGACAAACAAAGCATAATTTGCGACAAAGGATATTTACATAGCAAAAGGCCCATTGGGCAGCATTCAACAGAGTTTGATATACACCCCGTGAGTGGAATTGTGCAAATTTAATCAAAGTTTATCGAGACTAATAGGCAAAAAAATAAAGACAACACCCTAAGGAGCAGCAGAGGGTTCCGGCTGGACGGCGGATTCGGCGGCGCCGGTTGGGACAGCAAAGGGTTCCGGCTGGATGGCGGAGTCGGTGGCACCAGTTGGAGCAGCAGACGGCTGGATGGTAGAGTCGGCGGCACCAGTCGGCAGAACGGGCGGCTGGTCGGTCTTCGCCTGGTCGCCTCCAGCAGCAGTCGGCGCACATGAGCGTGGATCGTTGCTCGAGGCGCGATCAGGTTGAGGCTGGCCATCCGCTCCGACCTTCGGTGCATCCTCCTTGCTTTCCTCGTCCTCTGCCTCCTCCCCTTCGTCGCTGGAATCTATCACCTCAGCCGAGTCCTCGCTGTCCTCCGGGTTCAGCCCAAACCACTCCAGCGGCGCCTCGGCGCCTTTGTCAACCAGCTCCGGGACGAAGACGCTGGTGTCGGTGTAGTCGGCGATCGCCGCCGCCCTCCAGACAAGGTCACCTTACACCGCCACCAGCTCCTCTTGTGCCTCCAGTCAAAACATGGTCAGCTGGGCTAGATCTAACCCAGGGTACCACATCTTGACGAACTCCTGGGCCCGGTGCGCCCCAGCCTAGGCTGAGGAGCCCTTCCAGGCTTCCAGGCGGCCGGCCGCTACCTCCAGCCAGTCGGCAGTCTGACTGGGAGTGCGCGGAGCCGGCATGCCTGGCCAGAGGGTGGAGATCGCCTGGGCCCCAACGCGTTGAAGATGGCGCAGCATCTGATGGGCCGACCGAAGGCGGGCCTGGATGCTGAGAAGCTGCTCGTCAAGGCTTCGAGGAGCGGCGGCGGCAATCTGCACGCCTTTTGCTCTCCGCTCCTGACGATGTGCCTCAATGGCCTAGTTCGCGGTGACGGAGTGGCCTGGGAAGAAGCCTGTTTGGATGAAGGGCAAGGAAGCTAGAGGTTAGAAGCCAGCAGTCGGCCTAAATAGGGGCCGGCAACTCAAAGAAAGAAAGAAAAAAGAAGAGGCCTACCGTCGACCAAGTCCTCAATGCTGCCGAAGCAGGTAGTCAGCTGCGCCTCATTGTCGGCCCGGGCGGAACGCTCGATCTCGAACTCAGCGAGGAGGTCGGTCTCCTTCGTCTTCGCCTCCTTCTGAGCCGTCTTGAGACGTTCCGTCTTCTCCGCGAGCTGCGTGACCAGTCGGTCACGCTCCTCGGCCAGTTTGCTGCACTCTGCCTCCTTACCACACAGTGTGGTGTTGGCTTCGCCCAGCTGCTGCTGCAAGGCAGCATTGGCTTCTGCAAAGAGAGAAGAAGAAAGGACATCAATCAATCAATAGAGAAGGGACACAGTTGCTGGGGAGATCCTGCCCGACTGCTCAGCAGGCAGCCCGAATCTCGGGGACTACAGCCCGCGGGTGCGCTATCGCGCCCCCGTAGAGAAAGAAGTTATCAACAGTCAACAAGAGAAATAAAGTTACTAGGAGATCCGGCCCGACTGCTCAGCAGTCGGCCCGAATCTCCGGGACTACAGCCCGCGGGTGCGCCAGCACGCCCCCGCGGAGAAAGGAAGCCAAGACTTAATCTGGCTCTCGGACAAGTTGGCAGTCTGCTTCTCCAGCTCCTGGACTCCAGAGTTGAAGGTGGTCGCACGAAGGTTGTGGTAATCCTGCAATAGGGATGTCAGAAGAAGTTAGCATTTGATGCTCGCAAGTTAAAGTTCCGGACCGCCTGCTCAATAGCTGGCCCGAAACTTGGGGACTACACCCAGTGGGTGCGCTGGCGCACCCCCACCAAGAAATAAAAGGATAAAAAACAAAGAAGTAAGAAGCATACCCGAATGGCTGCTCGCGAATCCAGGAACGCCTCGTTGCACCCCTTGAGGGCGTCGGCTTCAGCCCGGAGCTTGGCTTGGACATCGAGGGCCACCTGGTTCAAGGCTCTCGTCACGCCTCTGCGTACCCAGCCGGCGGGCATGGCGCTGGTCGCCTCGGTGTCGGGGACCGACGAACTCGAGGCGCCGGCCTCCAGTGGTCGCGGTGCCGAGGCCGCGTTCACAAGATGATGGAGCACGGATGTGCGGGCCTCAGGCGTTGGGCCCGTCACCACCTCGTTCCCGGCTGGTGGCGCCGGCGGGGCGGCCGGCTGCCTGTCTTGCACTCCGCCGGTCGGCGGTGGCGGAGGCACGATGACATTCGGCATGGTAACGTCACCGTCTTCCCTCTCCGTGACCAGCTGCTCGTCGTCGGCTCCCCCGGTTATCGCCATGAACTCTGGCGGAGGGGGCGCGGAACTCAGGGGAGCCACTTGCAGCGGCTCCTGGCAGCGCACGGCCTCTGCAAGGCGCCCCTTCACCGCGGCATCAGCCTCCGCCTATGCTAGCTTCCTCAGCGCAGATGCCTCCGCCTTGTCAGCCTCTGCCTTCTCCACGCGGGCGGCTTCCTGCTCCTCGGGCACCTCCCGCGCGTTTCTCTCCTGCGCCTCCCGGAGGTCAGCGGCCGGATTGATTCACCGGGAGGTGGTGGAAGTCTCCGTTGACCTGATGACCGAGGCGGCGGCCAACTTGTTGAGGGTGAGTGGGGCCCTGAGATAAGAAAGCAAGACAAAAAAGTTCTTTAGGCCAGATCGGCATGAAAGGGGAAGCGTAAGAGAAATACTTACTCCGACACCATGGGCGGCGCCTTCAGCTGCCTCTAGAACTTGGCCACCTTCGCCGCGGCCTCTTTCTGCCTAGTCGCCGCGGCCGGGTTCTTGGGCTTCTTCGGCATGCTGCCGAACAGGGCAACACCCTGTTTCCACTTGCGCTTGCCGCCTCGAGCAGACGGCCCGGTGGAGGGGCCCGCGCCTGTGTTAGCAGTGCTCCGAGCAGGGCGTGGCTCGTCTTCGTCGTCGTCGTCAGGCCAGGTCTCCATGCTGCCCCCTTCTTCGGAGCCGCCTGCTTCGTCACCACCGCGTACGGCGTCGTCCTCCAAGGCAGCCGCCCCCAAGTCGGGGTCGTCCTCGTTGCTCACTTCCTGGCCCGGCTGGTAGTCACCACCCGGCCCCACGATGGCGACCGTCGCCACAGACATGTAGATCTGCGCTCCAGAGAAGGAACCACTTCATACCAAGATCAAGCCTAAAGTAAGAACTAAAAAGAAGAAACTAAGAGACTTACGGCAGGCGGCGGGTTGTCGCGGGAGTACGGCCGCTTCCCGAACCGCTAGGACCCCTCCGACACCTTGAGGTAGGAGATCTCGTTCACCATCCGGGCCACCTTGGCAGTCCGCATCTCCTTTGTGCACATCCGGCTTGGGTCACGGTGCCCGCTCATCCGACGGATCAGATGAGGACGGCCTTGGAGCGGGAGAACCCGATGCTCGATGAAGGCGATCAGCGGGTCAGACGCCACGAGACCCTCCGCCTCCGTCAGCACCCGGAGCTGGCCGATGGCGGCAGTCGTGTTAGCCGACATGGGCTTCGGCTTATAGCCCCAGTTGGGCCGAAGCCCAACAGGGGGCGGCCTCGCAGGGCGGCAGGTTGATGAAGTCGACTGCCTGGTCGACGTTCTCCACATAGAAGTAATATTGCTACCACAGTTTCACCGTCTGTGATAGCTTGATGACTGTGAAGGCGTTCTTCTTCGACGGCCGGCGCACGGCGACGAAGGGGCCGCACTCGGTCGCCGTCTCCTTGGCGGAGGTGCCTAGTTTGGTGTAGAAGAAAGTTCCCCACAGCTCGATGATGGGGAGGATGTTGAGGTATCCCTCGCATGTCGTGGCGAAGGCGGACAGTAGTGTCACTATGTTGGGCGTCAAGTGGTGGGCTAGATGTGGTTGAAGTCCATGAATGAGCAGAGAAACCCGCTCACCGGGAGGCCAAAGCCGCGGAGGAAATGCGAGCGGAAGACGACCCGCTCGTCCCCCTACGGCGCCGGCAAGATCTCCTCCCGTGGCGGCACCCGCACCTTGACGAAGGCCGCATTGGGCATCCGGCGCATGGCCCGGAGGAAGGTAAGGTGATCCTCGATCACCATCGATCCATCCCAGTCCCCACCCTTCTCGCGCGCCATGGCATCCAAGCGGAGCTGCGTGGCAAGGAGGATCTCGATGACGGCGAGCTGCAGCGGCGCTACGGCGGGCACTGAGTAGTAGCATCAGAGAGAGAGAGAGAGGAGGAAGAAAGAATGGGGAGGAGGGCGCGCGTGCTCTGCTGCTCCCCTGCCTCCCCCTATTTATAGTCCTCGGGCTGCGAAGCCGAGGGGGAGGGACATGGGATCATGCGATTAACTGCGCCCACGACCCCATGACCGCCCATTTACTATGTAGAGTTACTGCACAGTAACTCTTGCGGGGATCACAACCGCCTGCCTCGGCCGCAGCGGATCCGCCCGCGTGCCAAGGCCCAGTGGTGGCGGGCCTGGCCCGCTGTCACATCCCATCGAGAGCGTGGGGTGGCAGGCTGGCTAGGCTGATGTGTGCCACATGGGGTGCTCGTGGCGGGCGGCAGGCCTGGGGAAGCTTAGCAGGCACGCCATCTGTTTCCCGCCTTGGTGTTCGAAATTGGCGGACGAGCCCGCCTTGTCAAATAGACTCCGGCAGTCGACGCGTCACAAGGCGGACCGAGCGTTCATTCACAGTGCGGCAAGAGGGGAAGCTGCTGAGACTTCACGGCCCGTCGACCATGATGCCTCACCAGCTTTGGGGACTAATGTGGGAGTAATGGGCCATGGGTAGCCTCACGTGAGTCCCTGAGCCTTTCAAGACTCTGGGCCGGCTCCGCCCCACAAGACTTCAGAATAAAGTGCCGCCTTCCGGTGGCCGGCTGGCTCAATGACCGGCTACCCGAAGACGGCTATGCGCCAGCAAACGGCACCAAGATAGGTCGGCTCCTAGCAGACGGCCTCCGGAGAGGCCGGCTTCTAGGAGGCGGCCACCCAGCACCCTCGGAGTTTGTGCCCCTCATCAATAGGACAAGACAGGGTGAGGCAACATTGTAGCCCCTCACCCTCGAATCCTGGGCTTGGCATGGCTACAGTGCCCCGTACAGGCGGAGATCTTCGCACGACGCGGCACTGTTGCCACTTCCCCCTTGACGGCATTCCTGACAAGCAGAGCCCTGTTCCCACGACGGCCTGTCAGTACGGCCCGCAGGCGGCGGGCCCTACCAAGCAGTGAGAGCCCGGAAGACGGCGGAGGCCGGACCAGCCGGACCTGAGGGAGGCCGGCTTCCAGCAGGCGGCCAGTTCCTCCCTCGAGGCCCGTGCACCATTAACCAGATAAGACGTGGTGTGGCTACAGTGATCTCCCACCAGGCGGCGGGACTGTAGCCACGCTCCACTGACCAAGCCTGCGTCATTAGCATCACGGCTACAGTGATCAGCCACCAACCAGACCCGCCAGCGACGGGGGCGGCCTGTCGGCTCCGTACCAGACCAGTCGGCGGGGCCCACCAGGCGGCGGGCCCCAGCTGCCGGCGGAGAAGCCGGCGACCAGAGACACTGACAGCCGGGTCCAGCACCCGGCCAGATTACCATTGTACCCCTGGGGGTAGGCCTATATAAACCCCCCAGGGCACCCATGCAAAGGGTTCCCAACCTGTTAGAACTAGCTTCCACCCTAGAGGAAGAAGAGAGCTAGCCCTGCCTCCTTCTACCTCTAGCATACAGCTCGAGGAGCACCATTGTATTCACTAGTGCCTTAGTGATCATGCGGAGACCCCACAGAGCAGGACTAGGGGTGTTATCTCCTAGGAAAGCCCCAAACTTGGGTAAAGTGCGCCGGCGTTCGTGTCTACGCCTCATCCCGCTTCCAGGCACCGGTGACGTTCTACTCGCTCCCACCATGATAAGCCATCCTTTGGCATATCTCACACCAACCCCCAACACATACTTTCTAGGTTGCTGATAATGAGACTCCCATAATTTTCAACAGATGACACTACAAAAAAAGACACATCCGTGACATTTTGGACCAAACGAATTTTTTTCTGTCATACTTATGACACTTCTATGACGATAATTGTAACAAAACCCGGTATCAGCATAGATGTGATGGGCTCCTACTTCTATGACAAAAAATCATGATAAAAAATGGGCTTTTCGTCCTGGGCGGGCCGGAGTTGCAGCTGCATGACATTCTTTGGGTCGTCCATGATGGGAAAAACTGTGGTAGAAGCGAGGGTGAGGAAAATATCGGGGAGTTCCCGGTTACGGTGGGTGGTCGGGGGCCGAGCGATGTGTGTTTCTCTTGTACCATACGCACATGGGTGCGAGGCGTTGGGCTCTAACTGAACCCAAGCGAGGCGTCGCCCAACTGAACCCGAGCGATTGCACTGCATGCTACGCATTACTGAACCCGAGCGATCGAGCGATTCCGTTGCTACTGCTGCTAACTGAAGCCGATCGATGCTGCCTCTGGATGAACAGTGAGCGTTGCTGGGGGGGTGGATGAACAGTGAGCGTTGCTAGGGGGTTTGGATGAACAGTTCCCGGTGGGGGTGGATGAACAGGACCCTGTGGGGTTGCCTTTGGATGAACAGGACCCCGATTGATCGAGACGGTTGGGGATGGATGAACAGGACCCCGTGGAGGGTTGGATGAACAGGACGACCCCGTGGAGGGCTGGTTGAACAGTAGATGGTGGAGAGCTGGATGAACAGTAGCCCGTGGAGGGGTGGTTGAACAGGAGCCCGTGGAGAGGGCTAGTTGAACAGTAGCTGGTGGAGTAGCGCGTGGTGGAGGCTAGATGAACAGGAGCCCATGGATGAACAGTCGTAGGTGTAGGCTGGAGGAGGTCGACGGTGGATGAACAGTAGCCCGTGGAGGCTGGAGGAGGTCAACGGTGGATGAACAGTAGCCCGTGGAGTCCCGTTTTGCGATACGCCACACCCCTCCCAATGAATAGGACCCCGTTTCGATCGTAGCGCTCAAACACAAGTCCGTTTCCTCCGTTTTGCGGTACACCACACCCCTACCGATCAACAGGACCCCGTATCGACCGTAGGAGGTCCAACAGAAGTCTGTTTCCTCCGTTTTGCGGTACGCCAGACCCCCCCCCCCCCCGATGAACAGGATCCCGTTTCGACCGTGGCCGGTCGAACACAAGGCCGTTTCCTCCATTGTGCGGTATGCCAGGCCTCATTTCCATTAGTTGTTCCGTCCAATCCCTCCCGATGAACACGACGATGCATTCCGTTCCGGCCCAGCCGGTTGGCTCCCCATGAACACGATGATGACGCAGTTTCTCCGTTCCGACCCAGCCATGTACACGAGCCCTGGCTGAACATATGCGCGAGTAGGCGTTTGAGACCCCGCCCATATGTACGTATGTGGCCGTATTTACTTTCTTGCACCCAGGCCGATGTACGTACGTGTACATGCTACGTGCGCGCCTCTACTACAACACGTGTGTGTCTACATCGACCAGTCTGTATGTACACGTTCACAACCAGAATGACAATGCTATGTACGCTTCGACCAGGTGGGTCCCGACTGTCAGGCACTTCCTTGCGTGCGAAGATGTAGTTGGTAGGTCCTAGCAGTCAGGGGGCGAATCATTTTTTTTGCCCGGACGCACTTCCTTGCGTGTGAAGATGTAGCTGGTGGGTCCCAGCAGTCAGTGGGGAAACGTTTTTTTCATGAAATACGGTGGCCCGTCCGGTGGGTCCCTGCTGTTAGGTGGAGGAATAATTATTTTGCGCGTAATAAGGAGGCACTTCCTTGCGGCCGATGTGGACCCAACTGTCAGCCTCTCCACGTATAGTACTCTTCCGATGGAAGTCGTTCCTTCACCATGTTAACCACACCACGCCGAGAGCACCAGGGCGGTGGACGATGGCGAGGCCTAGGAAGGGGACGACGCAGAGCCGGGGAAGACGCGGCAGTGGAAGCCCGCGCGGAGAGGAGTATGAGGGTTCACTGGTTCGGCTGCGGTGTGAGTCTGCCATCGCCAAAGGGCCTGGCCGGTGGTGGGAATAGTAGGGGGCGGTGAGGCCTCCGCGGTAGCACAGCCGGCCACAGGAGGGAGGAGCATGTGGCATGACCGGCGCTACTTTGTGCGGCTGGAGCAACAAGACCAGAGGTTGAAGAAGCACTACGGCCGTTGGATGGACATTGTACGGTCACTTGAGCTAGAATTGTTCATATTGACTAAGTTGACAAAGCCCTCCATCCCTGTCAACTTAGTAGGCCCACAAGTCAGCCTCCCACCAAGGAGGGTCCCAGCTAGCAAGGGGAGTATTCATCTTTTTGTGTGTAATAAGGAGGCACTTCCGGTGGGTCTGAGCTGACAGCGGGGGGAATGTTTTTTTCATGAAATACGGTGGCCCGTTCGGTGGGTCCCAGCAGTCAGGGGGGAAACATTTTTTTCACGACATTTGGTGGCCCGTCCGGTGGGTCCCTACTATCAGGTGGATGAATAATTATTTTGCGCGTAATAAGGAGGCACTTCCTTGCGGCTGCCGTGGACCCAGCTGTCAGCCTCTCCACGTACAGTACTCTTCCAATGGAAGTTGGTTGTTGACCACGTTGACCACCCCGCGCCGAGAGCACCACGGCGGTGGACGACGGCGAGGCCTAGGAAGGGGACAACAGGAGCCGAGGAAGACACAGCAGTGGATGCCCATGCGGAGAGGAGTACGAGGGTTCACTAGTTCGGCTACGGTGTGAGGCTACCGTCATTGTAGAATAATAGGGGGTGTGGATGAGTAGAGGGATGGCCTGGCCAGCGGTGGGAGTAGTAGGGGCGGTGAGGCCTCCGTGGCAGCACAGCCCGCCACGGGAGGCAGGAGCAGGCGACACGACCGGCGCTGCTTTGGGCGGCTGGAGCAAGAAGACCAGAGGTTGAAGAAGCACTACGGACGTTGTATGGAGATTGTACGGTCACTGCAGCTAGAATCATTTATATTGACTAAGTTGACAAAGCCCTTGGTATGTGTCAACTTAGTAGGCCCATAGGTCAGCCTCCGAAACAGTGCACCCCAGATGTCAGGGGGAGGAATCATTTTTTGGGCGGCCGAAGCTAGAATATCCAAGATTGAAGAAGAAGCACGACATCCGTTGGATAGACATCCAACGGCCACTGCTGCTCGAACCATGTGTTGACAATAATAAGTTGACAAAGCCTTGCATACATGTCAACTTCTCTTTTTTCAGGGGACACGTCAACTTAGTAGGCCCACAAGTGTGTGGCAGAGAACTTATAGCCCATTTGTGATTTGTAAGAATGTACAGCCTATTTTTGTATTCTAATGGAATATACTACAACCCATTTACAGTTTGTTAAAAGTACAGCCCATTTTCTAGCCAGTACAACGATTAATAATTTCAACCAGCCATTCAAGACAGAATTCAATTAAAATTCCCCCATTTTAATGGGATCCGAAATATTTTTATCCCAAAATTTCTAGTCATATTAAATATAAATTTGTATTACGTAAAAATCCGATGAAACATTGCGTGCGCAACAATTAAAAAATAAGATTTTCAAAATCCATAAATAATATTTTATAAACTAAATTCATGTTTGGTGCATTTTTTATATAGTTACTGCCCAGTTTTTATAATTACATCCTATTTATTATTTTTAAAGCTCATTTTCCTGTTAAGCCTAATGCATTCCTCCTAGGAAAGATTTGCAGTCCAGCGGGGCGGAGAATAACAAGTTGACCTTGCCTAGGTATTCCTCAAAAAACATATAGATGGGCTAGCCATTTTCATCTTGAAAAAAATTAATATATGGGCTGGGTATCTGGCCTGGGCTAGACGGGCCAAGGCCCGCCTAGTTAATACCCTGCTCTCCTCTAAACAACGACGAAAACATCGCCAAGAAAAACTCTGTAGTGCTCACGCCTCAAAAACACAAATACTGCTCGAGCTGCTTGGTGCCAGCTGTCGGCCGCACCTTGTGCAATTCTCTCGTTTATATTGACTACATAGGTTGACAATGGTGTGGGACTGTGATGTCAGGAAACCAGGAGGAAGCAAAAAAATATAGTTGTTCATAATAAGGAGGCACTTGCGTACGTACGGCTATGGCCCTAGTGGGTCCCTACTGTCATCCAGTCAAAATAAAGTCATCTCCTAAATCCTCATGTTCGTTGACCATGTTAACAATGCTCGGCATCATGGCGAGCGCAACAACTCTAAGGATGACGGAGAGGGCCTCGCGGGACCTACGAATTCTCTGATATAGCTCCCGCTGCTCATTCAGGAAGCCAGGATCATCAGACACCTATGAGCACCTTCGAGAGACTGAGACGACATGAAACGGCAAGGCCGCGCTTGGGAGCTCTGGTTTATTTCACACATGTATTAAGATACAAGTATAATTTACTCGTTGTCGGAAACAACGTGTAAAATACAGGCGTAATGAAACCGAGTGCCCGAGGTCTGTAAGTAAAACCGGTGGGTTACACGTGTAATTTGAGAGACCAGTGTATATTTTACTAGTGGAAATCGACCAACCAAGCGCTTCGCCCAAGACCATCTGCTTTTATTTACAAGCGTCAGTTTTACAATCGGTTTTGCTTGGAAAATGATGATCCAATCACGGCCTAATATGATGAGTTGGTCGGAAGATCATACGGTT
The DNA here is from genome assembly GCF_018294505.1 of Triticum aestivum. Lineage (NCBI taxonomy): Eukaryota > Viridiplantae > Streptophyta > Magnoliopsida > Poales > Poaceae > Triticum > Triticum aestivum. The sequence continues at coordinate 205,375,194 of NC_057810.1, read as the reverse complement.
TCACGTCTAACCTACCCAACTTGTCATATAGGCTATGAGTGAAATGTAAGACGATGAACTTCTTAAGCACGGAAACAACAGAAGAGGATGATCTTCTTAACAAGCAAATCACTGGCATTAGATCGACATGCAAAATAATACGAAGCATTATTCTCAGGAGGCACGGTGAACAGCTCGTGATGCCGCATGCCACAACACTCCAAGCTCAACTTTGCAATCAAACACAAGGCCTGGCATTACATAGACAATATTCAGAACAAACTATTAACACAGGAATATCTCAGCAGAGTAACTATTTACTTCTAAACTGAACACAGGAATAGGAAAAAACAATCAACGCTGCTCACAGCAAAGGGCATCCCACTCAAAAATATCAAATGCATGTCTTCTGGCTAACATCAATGAGCAAATTTTGACAAGGTTTTCCAATTCCAATATATATATGCACAAGGCCTGGCAATACATACACAATATTCAGAACAAACTCTTAACACAGGAATATCTCAGCAGAGTAACTATTTACTTCTAAACTGAACACAGGAATAGGAAAAAACGATCGACGCTGCTCACAGCAAAGGGCGTCCCACTCAAAAATATCAAATGCATGTCTTCTAGCTAACATCAATGAGAAAATTTTGACAAGGTTTTCCAATTCCAGTATATTAAACTAATGTCTTCTTGCTAACATCAATGATTAAACTTTGACAAGCTTTTCCCATCCAAAATATGTAATGCCTATGATCGTGGAGTCCTGTCATGGCTTCTTGTACTTGTTTGGGCACTTTTTGCCCAGTGCACTCCACGTGTTGTAGAGTTGCCTACGCTCTCTGCAGACTAGTCATGTCACCAACGTCTACTAATACTCTTTAAAGCTTCTCGGTCATTCCTTCTGTAATGTAGCACAAACAGTGACTGCTTCTTTCTGCAAAGTGGAACGACCAACTGGACCCAGTAATGCAGCAGTTTGCCTTGGACACATTGGCTCCTTTTGTGCAGTTCAACTAAAATCAAAGTCGGAATAAAACCGAGCTTTAATTTTGATATCCCTGTAAGCAACAATAGGTATAAGGGAAACAATTACTGAGAAATAACGGTTGATGACTTGTACTCCCAGAAGAAAAGCATCTACTGATCTACCTTATCTTAATGGGAAACAAAGCAGGAGAGTAGCAATTCTCCATCAGTGTGATTCATTCATATTGACTGAGACATTATCTTAACAATGCCTTGTTTCAACATGTATAAAGAACGACAAAGCAGAAAAGTACCATTCCTAAAACAATGCGACTGATTCATTTTAACAGAGACATTATCTTAACAATACCTTGGTTAAACATGTAGAAAGAACTACAAAGCAGGATAGTACCATTCCTAAAACAATGCGACTGATTCGTTTTAATAGAGGCAAAAAAGGAATCAATTACTGGCCAATAAAGGAGGATGAAACATGCGGCCACAAAAATGGTAATCCCGCCAATCCCTAACAAGTGTTGCAGTTTTGAACTAAGATTCAGTAGTTAATTAATTCTGAGAGTGGCATTGCTTAATTTTACCAGCGGCATTAGATTAACAAAAAGCATAAACAGTTCCAGGGGAGAGTGGGCGCAACAACAACATGTGCTTCCATGTACTTATAAAGGGGGTGATGCAGAGTTTTGTTGTAACAAAGAAACAAGCATCATGTCTGGGTTGGAACAATTTTTGCTCACTTAATGGTAAAAGACAATAGTTCAATAGCTTCAATTCAACATTTATCCAAAACAGTACCAATACAAGTAGCACAACATCTCAAAGCACACTGCAGCATCATGTGGATGAAAGTCGGTACTGACCTTTCTTGACCAAGATTTGAAACAGCTCGCGAGGAAGACTAGAAACATATCCCAACACATATATGAAATATCAATCTCCTTTTGTGCAGTTCCACCAAAATTAAGCAAAGTCGCCGGTGTGACATTCAAGTTGAGCTGTACAAACACTCTTAAGACAAAAGTGTTTCGAGTTGCGAAGCAAAATGTCGCAATAGCAACAAGTTGAATAGATATCCGTGTTTAAACAGAGGCAAAAAAGGAATCAATTACTGGCTAATAAAAGAGGATGAAACATGCGGCCACAAAAATGGTAATCCCGCCAATCCCTAACAAGTGTTGCAGTTTTGAAATAAGATTCAGTAGTTAATTCTGAGAGTGGCATTGCTTAATTTTACTAGCGGCATTAGATTAACGAAAAGCATAAAAAGTTCCAGGGAGAGTGGGCGCAACAACAATATGTGCTTCCACCTACTTAGAAAGGGGGTGATGCAGAGTTTGTTGTAACAAAGCAACAAGAATCATGTCTGGGTTGGTCCCATTTTTCTTCACTACTTAATGGGAAAAGACATCAATACAATAGCTTCAGTTCAACATTTATTTAAAACGGTACCAATACAAGTAGCACAACATCTCAAAGCACACTGCACAATCATGTGGATGAAGGCTTGTTCTGACCTTTCATGAGACGACCAAGATAAATATGAATCTACCAACACGAATAGGAAATCCAATCTCGTTTTGTGCAGTTGCACTGAAATCAAGCAAAGTGTTTCGCATAGCGAAGCAAAATGTCGCTATAGCAACAAGTTGAATAGATACCCCTATTTTAACAGAGTCAAAAAGGAAACAATTACTTGCCGATAAAGGAGGATGAAACAAACGGTGACAGAAAGAAGCATCTAACTTATCTTGATGGAAAACAAAGTCGGATAGTAGCATTTCTAAAACGGTTGCATTGATTCATATTAACAGAGACATTCTCTTAAAACAACATTCGTTAAAAAATGTAATTTACTTTTAACAGTGGCATTGCTTCAATTTTCCGGCGGCATTATTAGATTAACAATCGCAAAATGGTTGTATGGGACATGGGACATGGGACATGCCAGCACCATGTGCGTCCACACGTATAAATGGGTGGTGCAGAGTATGTAGCCAAGCAGCATATCTGCGTTGGTCCCATATTTGTTCTCTTTGAAACTTTTTCCTATGTGAGGGCAGCAAATCTAGTCCGGCACATATTGCCCGAACCCCCAGTTTCTTTCCCTTTTCAACAAAGAGATTGGTTCCTTACAGATGTGTGTACTGGGTTACCCCCTTTTTCCCTTTTCGACCAACAAAGTGGCTGGCTAGCCAGTCTATACTACTTTCCATCCCTCCTTTCCTCATTGAGCCATGTCCTTGATTCATGCTCCACCCCATCGAACCCTTCTTTCCTCTTTGAACCAAGACCTAGATTCAACTACAGATCAAAAAAGATCCACATGCAGCTAGAGCAATGACGGTTTCATAGAAACTTATACCTTGGGGTCGTCGGGATGTGGCAAGGCGTGCGGCACGAGGCCGCATCTGCCCACACTATGTACGGTAGCGAGGAAGAAGGGGTCGGTGGCCCTCCCGCACAGGCGCTGGGTGAAAGAGAACAACGCAGTCGGCAGTGGATTGCCTCCCTCGCCGAAGGCGATAGAGTGAACGCTGCACCTCCTCCCCTTCCCGGTGCGATGGGGTCCGGACGCCTCCTTCACTAGCTGTGAGGGGGGAGAGAGACAAGAGGCCAACGCAATCTTGTTTAGATCTGGTGAAGAGAGGTTGAGAGACTGTGAATATAGCAAACCCTAGCAAAGGAACGTTGAGCCTCCAGCGTGTGTATATATATATGTACTGCGGCGAGAGTGTGGAGAGTGCAAACCCTAGCGAACAAGCCTTGAGGCTCGAGCTTATATATAGTGTAGAACGGACTGAGCTCCGGTGCCTTAACTGCACCTGCTTTTGGCTGTATGACAAGTGGTCCAGCCACATTTTGGGCCCACCTGTCATAACCCAAAGGCAAGTGCACTAAAGTCAATGAAGTTGCGTCCATATAGTACTCGTGTACACGACTAATATAAAGTGGAGTGGTTTTTTATTCTCTCCATAACAATCGTTTTAAATTGTGTAAGTACGAAACGAAACTCTTTATTTAACGTACCAGTGAAGAAAACCACTACTCCCTTTGTTCCTAAATATTTGTCTTTCTAGAGATTTCAACAAATGACTACATACGGAGCAAAATGAGTGAATCTACATTGTAAAATATGTCTATATACATCTGTATGTGGTAGTCCATTTCAAACCTCTTGAAAGACAAATATTTAGGAATGGAGGGAGTACTTCCGATGAACTAATGATCCACGCATCCTGGTCGCACTTCCTATCCTTCACGTGCGGTACACTACCCTCCCTTAAGTGAACAACCACACATGCGCCAAATTATCGGAAACGTGTGAGAGTGTGTACAAATAAAGAATTTTAATTTCAATTATCGGAAAGGTTTGAGATTATGTATAGTTTGCCCTCTCTAATAATTATGGTTTGTTGTGTTCGTCCTAAATTTGGTCAAACTTTACAAAGTTTTACTTCAGCCAAATCTAATATGCGGAGTAAATAAAAATGGAGGGCTACTACGTCCATCTGGGTTTTTAGTCCACACCATTTTTTTAATCAAAGTTAATAGCTGGACAAATAAAATTACAGGGGAGCTGGAGACAAAGTTGTGAGAAGGCTTAGAAATCAATACAAAACTTATGCTCTTAGTACCAACATTGATCCTTCTTCGAGGAAACATTTGGTTCATAGCCAATTGTGTGATAAAATTGCACCAACGTGAACGACGACTACGTCTCCAACGCAACCAATGTGAACTGACGAAGTATATCATCTTTGTGGGTAACAAGCAAAGAGCACTGATGGAAGACAACTTGTTTTTCATTGAAAATCGATCAGCTTCATCAGCCGACGCAACCATGAGGCGCAACCATGAGCATCGATAGGTCATCATGGTGATGCATCATCCATTTGGCATCAAGTTTTGGTGAGGCACCTATGAAGTTCGACAAATCCTCATTGTGGTCTGTTTCTTCTCAGTAATCAAGCTCGAGGAAGGAAGAACTACGTGGAAGAGGACACTGAGGCGGAACAACAATGGACATCCAGTTTTGTGCAGTTCCACTGATTGAGGAAGACATGCTCGGGTATGGAGATATGCATCACTGTTTCCAAAAATATAAAAAAGGGATATAGTGTTGTTACTTTGTTTTACAAGATTAACAACGACATCTCAATTGTCAATAAGAATTAATGAAAAGTACACCAACAAACAGAAGCATCATGATTATCTTGATGGGAACTAAACCAGGATACCCGAGAAAAAAGCATTTCTTCATTTAACCAGTGATAGTATTAGATTAGCAGCAGCAATAGGAGTATATGGACAATGACCGCACAACCACCATGTACTTTTTGTTGAAACAACATGTATACCTCCAGAAAACTTTTCAAGTGGCATTTCCTCTATAATAGTAGGTGATGTTGGACCAGCCAACGAACCCTAGCTACTATACATGGGGAGCTGGGGAGTAGTCGCATAGAAGAAAACCCGCATGCAGCGACCTGGGGAGCTGGACCAGTACAAGAAGTTATACCTTAGGTGGGTGAGATGTCGCTTAGGCGGGCGGGCGGGATCTGCCCACACGACAGCAGTGAACAAGGGCGCGGAGGACCTTCGTCCACGCCATTGCCGGCTCCGAGAGGACGGTGCGCATCGGCTTCCTCCATCGCCGACGGCGACAACGTCAATGCTGCACCTCCTCACCTCCCGCAGCGGACGGGATTCAGCCGGATCTATGACCACTGGTGAGGAGAGAGATAGAGTGGACACTGTCATCTTGTTTTGATATGGAGAGGGTGAGAGAGTGAGACGCGGGAAACTCTATCAAACAAGAGGCTATAATGGAGTAAAAAAATCTCTCCATAGAAGTGGTTTTAAATAGAATATGCGTGTTCCCGAAAAAAGAAACAAAAACTGGCGGACGATTTTTTAACGTACCAAGAAACAAAACTCGATCAAAAACACGCCCCCGCTTCCAGGTCGCGAGAGTCGTCGCGCACACACACATAGACATAGACATGCATATCCGTGTTTATGTAAAATTCCATTTCCATCTCCATCTCCAATCATATTTGTCCAACTAGCACATTATTTATGTTGTTAATTATATACGCAGCAATATTAACATACAACATCTCTTGTTTGCGGGCGTCCGGACCGCTGCCACGGCCGCTCCTGACCAACCCAAACCCTCTTCATCACCCATGTGTGCTTCCTGCCCGAAACGGTCAGTGCCGCATTCATGCCCGGCCAGAGCGGACGTGACCTCTCACTGGCGCCGTCATTGAAGTGTCGCCCGCGCCGCTTCCTAGTGCATGCGACTGCTCTGCGTTCAAAGGTCGCAATAGCCGGACACAACATGCATGTAAAAATTTCTTGGGAGTCCATGCTACAGCTAGCTGTCCTCCCCCAACTCGTCAATCTCTTCCAGTAGTGCTAGTACTCCATGGCGTGATCCATCAACAAGCAGGCGGCAAAGTTATCGTATACTCGATTTGCGGTGAGTGGCATGCCGAGTGACCGTGTGGGGTCGAGCCGTGGAGGAGGGTGAGACACGAACGCGACAGACATGATTTAAACGTTGGTTTTGCTCGATGGAGCAATCCAACGAAACAAAACGTTGGTTTCTGTCCGTTTCCATTTTTTCTCCGAAAAAACGGAAACTTTCCACTCCATTTTCATTCCTACTCCAAGGTTGCCCTATTACAACATTCCATCAAATACAAAGGAAAACTAACACGCATGCCGATCTCAATGATTCACAGATCATAGCCAATATTTACTTCACAACTAAAGAAAAAATTTGTGAGAGCATGTACGAAACAAAAACTACTGATGGGGTCACTACGACTTAAACCCTAAACCCTAAACAGGATCTAATTTCCTGGCCAGGTAGAACCTGTCGAAGGAAAGACGGCTGGCACCCTCGGATCATATGATGCTTTTGTGCAGTTCCACTAAAATCGAGCTGAGCATCCCTGATGGCAAAGATATTGAAGAAGTGTGATTAGAATAATAGTATTGGCACTAGTTCATGAGACATAAACTCATCACAAGTAGAAGCTGGTAGAAGTAGAGAAAGATCGACATGGAGATGGAGCTACGTGGGGAGCTGCGGTAGTGGAGCAAGCCGGCTCCAAAAGGAAGATGGACTACCTGGGACGTCAGGCTGTAGCTAGAAGGGCGGTTGGGACATGGCATCGGCCCATACCGCGGTGACCCCCGATTGGGACGCACCGACTATGGGTTTTCTCCCTCACCGATGTCGACCGCGTCTACGCAAAACATTGTTCCCTTCCCCCAGCTGCGGGATCAGGCCAGATATGTGACTAGCGGTGTGGCCATCGTCGTTCTATGCTTGTGAAGAGAGCAACCCAACCAAGCAGGCTTGTAGCTTAGGCTCCTGCTGGTGTATATATAGTGGTTTTCTTTTTCTCTCCATATCAACCATTTTATATTGCGTACATGTCATTGAAGAGTGAAATGTTGGTTGCTTCTTCCGACTAACTTACTGTGTGATTTGACTGCTCCTTAGTGGCCCCTACACGTACTCCCCCTACGTGTATGCAACAGTCACACGTACACATGGACGCAAAAACGCGCGCGACGCCCTAATGCATGCATGTCCAAGCACACACGGAACACACACGGTCACGCTCAAGTGCTCAACCTACACGTGCATGCACACACATACTCAGCCAGGGTGAGCTAGTGACCGTATAAACACCGAAAAATGTATATATTGAGCGCAATGAGCATATTATGAAGTCCACTGACCATATTTTTACAAATATACAGTGACAGACAGTGTATTTATCTCGTTTGAAATTAAGCCATATTAACCGGAGAGGAGGCGGTATGGACTAGCATTACTTTGTTGTGTCCCGTTAACTTGACGAATGAGGAGAAGCTTGCAGGACGGGAGAAGCTTGCGTGTAGTGGCTCGCAAGACAAGGAGAAACTTTTGACTAATGCAAGCTCTCCCTCGCTCAGGCGGTGGACTTGCAACAGCTAATTCGGTGTCAGATTGCCAGAAGCATACACTATACTAGTACTATTATTGTTTGACTTCCCGAAGAGGCAAACAGCCAAGCGCAAAGTTTACTAGTACTAGTACTACTACTATAGTCTATAGAGGTATCTACTATACTACTACTAGGAATGGGATGGAGGAGCGTATTGATACGTCTCCGACGTATCTACTTTTCCAAACACTTTTTCCCTTGTTTTGGACTCTAACTTGTATGATTTGAATGGAACTAACCCGGACTAACGCTGTTTTCAGCAGAACTGCCATGGTGTTGTTTTTGTGCAGAAAATAAAGATTCTCGGAATGTCCTGAAACTCCACGGAACACCTTAGAAAAAATAAAGAAAAATCCTCACAAAAGATGAAGACCAGGGGGCCCACACCCTTCTCACGAGGATGGGGGGCACCCCCCTGGGCACGCCCCTACCTTGTGGGCCCCTGGTGGCCCTCCGACGCCAACTCCAACTCCATATATTGGCTTTCGGGGAGGAAAAAATCAGAGAGAGGAAATCATCGCATTTTACGATACGGAGCCGCCGCCAAGCCATAATCTCTCTCGGGAGGGCTGATCTGGAGTCCGTTCGGGGCTCCGGAGAGGGGGATTCGTCACCGTCGTCATCATCAACCATCCTCCATCACCAATTTCATGATGCTCACCGCCGTGCGTGAGTAATTCCATCATAGGCTTGCTGGACGGTGATGGGTTGGATGAGATTTATCATGTAATCGAGTTAGTTTTGTTAGGGTTTGATCCCTAGTATCCATTATGTTCTGAGATTGATGTTGCTATGACTTTGCTATGCTTAATGCTTGTCACTAGGGCCCGAGTGCCATGATTTCAGATCAGAACCTATTATGTTTTCATGAATATATGTGTGTTCTAGATCCTATCTTGCAAGTCTATAGTCACATACTATGTGTTATGATCCGGCAACCCCGAAGTGACAATAATCGGGACCACTCCTGGTGATGACCATAGTTTGAGGAGTTCATGTATTCACTTTGTGCTAATGCTTTGTTCCGGTTCTCTATTAAAAGGAGGCCTTAATATCCCTTAGTTTCCAATAGGACCCCGCTGCCACGGGAGGGTAGGAGAAAAGAAGTCATGCAAGTTCTTTTCCATAAGCATGTATGACTATATTCGGAATACATGCCTACATTACATTGATGAACAGGAGCTAGTTCTGTGCCACCCCATGTTATGACTGCTACACGATGAACCACATCCGGCATAATTATCCATCATTGATCCGGTGCCTACGAGTTTTCCATATACTGGTTTACGCTTATTTACTTTTTCATCGCTACTGTTACAATCACTACAAAATACCAAAAACATTACTTTTACTGTCTTTACTTTTGTTACCGTTACCACCACTATCATATTACTTTGCTACTAAACACTTTGCTGCAGATACTAAGTTTCCAGTTGTGGTTGAATTGACAACTCAGCTGCTAATACTTGAGAATATTCTTTGGCTCCCCTTGTGTCGAATCAATAAATTTGGGTTGAATACTCTACCCTCGAAAGATGTTGCGATCCCCTATACTTGTGGGTTATCAAGACTATTTTCTGGCGCCGTTGCTGGGGAGCATAGCTCTATTCTTTGAGTCACTTGGGATTTATATCTGCTGGACACTATGAAGAATTTGAAAGATGATCGAACTACTATTTTGCCCTCAACTACGAGGGGAGGTAAGGGACTGCCATCTGGCCTTGCACTAGATTCTCCTTCTGTTATGAGTAAGTTTGCGACACCTAAACCTACTATTGCTATTGATTCTGATATCTCGCATGTTATTGATGATGCCACTTCTGCTATGCATGATACTTATGATGAAACTACTTCTATGCTTGATACTACTATGCTACTTGGTGAATATCTTGATGAGCAAATTGCTAGGTCTAGAGAAAGAGAAATTATTGAACCTGAACACGATGATGTTAGTGACGATGAACCTATGCCTTCTATTCCTGAGGGTTATCTTTTTTATGCTGAATCTTCTGCCACTATTTTTGCTTGCCAGGATAGATATGAACTTAAGAGGTTGCTAGTTAAATGGAGTAAAGAATCTCTTAGAGATAGAATGAGACCCGACCCTGCTTTTGCTACTTCACCTATTTGTGTTCCTGATAAGGATTATTATGATTTTTCTGTTGATCCAAATATAATTACTTTGGTTGAATCCGATCCTTTCTATGGTTATGAATCTGAAACTGTTGTGGCACATCTTACTAAGTTAAATGATATAGCTGCCCTTTTTACTAATAATGAGAGATCGCGCTATCTTTATTTACTCAAAATATTTCCGTTCTCCTTAAAGGGTGATGCTAAGATATGGTATAATTCTCTTGATCCTGGTTGTGTGCAAAGTCCCCAGGATATGATTTATTACTTCTCTGCTAAATATTTCCCTGCTCATAAGAAATAAGCTGCTTTGAGGGAAATATACAATTTTGTGCAAATTGAAGAAGAGAGTCTCCCACAAGCTTGGGGGAGGCTTCTCAAGTTACTTAATGCTTTGCCTGATCATCCTCTTAAGAAACCTGAAATATTTGATATCTTTTAAAATGGACTAACTGATGCTTCCAGAGATTACCTGGATAGTTGTGTTGGTTCTCTTTTTAGGGAAAGAACACCGGATGATGCTGAAATTCTATTGAAAAATATGTTGGCTAATGAAAATAATTGGGCACCTCCCGAGCTACCTCCTGAGCCAGTTCCTGAGCCAATTACTGAGCCTATTCCTAAACCAACTCCGAAGAAGAGAGGTGTTCTATTTCTTAGTCCCGAAGATATGCAAGAGGCAAAGAAATCTATGAAAGAAAAAGGTATTAAAGCTGAAGATGTTAAGAATTTACTTCCTATTGAAGAAACACATGGTCTTAATTTACCGCCTGTTGAAGAAGTATATGATCTCAATTACTTATTTAATGAAGAACCTCCTGATATCCCGAAAAAGGTGGTAAAGGTAAATTCTCTCTATAGATATGATAAAGCTGAAGTCCCTCCTACTAAAATTGCTAGTCAGTGCTTGGATGAGTTTGATGACTTTATGTTTAAGCAAGATGACTTTAATGCTTATTTTGGTAGACAATTAAAACAGAATACCTTTATGATTAAACGCTTGGGTGATTATATGGCTGATATTAGAGGTGAACTTAAACTTGTTAGCAAGCATGCTTCTATGGTTACCACTCAAGTAGAACAAGTACTTAAAGCTCAGAAAGAAGTGCTTGATGAAATGAATAGTAAGAAAAATGATTATGCTGTTAGAGTGGCTACTAGAACTGGTAGAATGACTCAGGAACCTTTGTATCCTAAAGGCCACCCTAAGAGAATCGAGCAAGATTCTCAGAGAAACAATATTGATATACCTAGTTCTTCTAAAAGGAAGAAAAACAAAAATGATAGGACTTTGCAAACTTCTAGTGAACCTATCGCTGAGTCACCTGAGAATCCGAATGATATCTCTATTTCTGATGTTGAAACACAATCAGGTGATGAACATGAACCTAGTGATAATGTTAATGATAATGTTCATGTTGATGCTCAACCTAGTAATGATAATGATGTAGAAGTTGAACCCGCTGTTGATCTTGATAACCCACAATCAAAGAATCAACATTGTGATAAAAGAGATTTTGTTGCTAGGAAACATGGTAAAGAAAGGGAACCATGGGTTCAAAAACCCATGCCTTTTCCTCTGAAACCATCCAAGAAAAAGGATGATGAGGATTTTGAGCGCTTTGCTGAAATGATTAGACCCATCTTTTTGCGTATGCGATTAACTGATGTGCTCAAAACAAATCCTTATGCTAAGTATATGAAGGATATTATTACTAATAAAAGAAAGATACCTGAAGCTGAAATTTCCACCATGCTTGCTAATTATACTTTTAAGGGTGGAATACCAAAGAAACTTGGAGATCCCGGAGTACCTACTATACCATGCTCCATTAAAAGAAATTATGTTAAAACTGCTTTATGTGATCTTGGAGCCGGTGTTAGTGTCATGCCTCTCTCTTTATATCGTAGACTTGACTTGAATAAGTTGACACCTACTGAAATATCTTTGCAAATGGCTGATAAATCGACTGCTATACCTGTCGGTATTTGTGAGGATGTGCCTGTTGTGGTTGCAAACGTTACTATTTTAACGGACTTTGTTATTCTTGATATTCCTGAGGATGATAGTATGTCTATTATTCTTGGAAGACCATTCCTTAATACTGTAGGGGCTGTTATTGATTGCAACAAAGGCAATGTCACTTTTCATGTTAATGGCAATGAGCATACAGTACATTTTTCGAGGAAACAACCTCAAGTTTATAGTATCAACTCTATTGGAAAAGTTCCATCGATTATATTTGGAGGTTTCGAATTTCCTCTCCCTACTGTCAAGAAAAAGTATGATATTCTTATTGTTGGGGATTTTCATATCCCCGTTGAGGTAACTTAGTGTCATTCGAAATTTCTCCGGTTCTGTGATTATTCGGAATGAGTTTGTTAACAAGACTTGATCAACCTTGTTAGTGGGTTCATTTTGATGATCACGAGATGGATGAAACTAGAAGCACAACCTTCTGTACCCTCTTTATATTTTCTGTTATTTAGTATAAATAAAGTAAAATAGTATTTTTTTGTCTGTTTCCTGACTTATCCGTACAATATAAAAATATCCCGAAAATAAAAGTCCTCAGAATACCATGCCAATTTTATATGATTTTTTCGGGAATATTTGAGAATTTACTGTGCAAAAATTACCACGGGGGGAGTTGCAACCTGGCCACCAGGGTGGAGGGCGCGCCCTACCCCCATAGGCGCGCCCCCTGCCTCCTGGGCCCACGGTGGCCCTCCTCCACTTATTCTTGCACCCATCTTCTTCCTCTGTCTCACACAAACACGAAAAACCAACTCAAGCACGAGTTCCAGCCCCGTTGCTGTGATTTTCGATCTCCTTGCTCAAAGCATCTCTCACAAAACTGCTTGGCGAGATTGTTCCTTGGCATGTGACTCCTCCATTGGTCCAATTAGTTTTTGTTCTAGTGCTTTATTCATTGCAAATTTGTGCTGCATAGGTGACCATATTCTTGAGCTTGCATGACAAATTTATATGGTTCCAAGTAGTTCCAATGCTTTATACAGGCTCTAGGCACTTGTGGGAGTTGTTACTACCAATTTTATTGAAGGTGGTTCACTTTTATTTGAAGTTACTAAAATTTTAGAAATTTTTCAGAGGAAACAATATGCTTAGGAGGATGTTCCAAGGTGTTCCTTCAAGAAAGAAGGGTCCCAGGCTTACAATACGTGATGCTGACGAGGAACCACCAAGAGACGCTCCTGTGAGGCCCTGTGAATGGCCATCGGAAAATTTTATGAATCAAGTGGGAATCAAAGAAGAATTTAGTGCATATTTAAGTAACGCCGGTCTTGAGGACTTTGAAGCTGACAAATGCCCCCAGTATCATGATCTCACAAGTTCATTTGTGAGGAGGTTTGAGTTTTCAACTTCGCGAATTCTCTTTCAGTCATGTTTGACCTTTATGACAAATCTTATACCATGGACTTAGAGGATTTTACTTCTGCTTGCAAACTTCCATCTTGGGGTAATGTCGGGGATCCCCCTAAAACCGAATATAGAGACTTTCTTGCTAGAATAACTGTGGGGGAATCCAGAGATATAACACAAGCCACTATAGGGAGCATTCACTTTCCTGCTATACATTATTTTGCTCTCTTCATAGGTAGATGTATAAATGCTACGGATGAAGCATGTCACATGTGTGTCCCTGATCTCAGTATTCTCAGGAGTGCTGTGTTAGGAGACCAATCTTATCATTTGGGAACCATTGTAGCTCGCAGGTTGCATCAGAATAGACATAGCGGAGATTTCTTTGGAGGCATTTATGCTTCTAGCTAAACATTTTGAAATACCTATTAGGCATGCGGAGAAAGAAGAAACAGCGCTGCCCCGTGCTTATTTAGATTACAAGAGTATGATAGCGCATGATTTTCTTGTTAAGAGTCACGATGGGGAGCTCAAATATAAATTATACTTTGATAAACATCACCCTCAGACTATTACCTTGCCTGCTCCTTCTTTATTTAACTTGTTTGCAGAACCCCACATTGTTTCGTGGTCGGCTGTTCAAGCCTATCGGAACCCTGCACCAGCCCCGGAGCCCGAGCCACAAGATGAGCCTCCACGACTATCTATTTATTCTTGGGATCCAGAGGAGGCTGCCAGCCAGTGGCAGCCGGAGTCTTCTACGTCACAATACGACTCCAGCTTCACCTACGGATATCCGCCAGGCCATCCCTGGCAACAGACCAACTTAGGCCAAAAGCCTAAGCTTGGGGGAGTACGTATTTCCCACCGACGTTACATTCATGCTCACACACACTCATTGCTAGATGTCGGTGCTCATACTCTTTCACTGTAATATCCATGCTAGTTTATTTTCTCTTTCCTCTTCTAGCTTTCTTCTTGTGTGTTTGATAAACTTTAAGAAAAAAATTAGTCAGTTTACTTTTCAAGTTTGTAGTAGAATTTAAAAGAAAACCCAAAAATATTTCCCGTTCTTCTTTTACTTGTTGGGAGCTTTCCCGTGTAAATAGTTTTTATTTCGTTTCCTTTTGGGGGGGGTCGAGAAGACTATATTGAAGATGCTTAGTGGCTCTTATATGCATGATTGATTATTTAAACTCAGAGCCCATATTACTTGTCTTCACTCTTGAGTTGAATGCTTGCAGATTCCAGCTTAGTCCAATGCACGTGCACTCCTATTATTATCCACATCATTCGGTCGTGCAAGTGAAAGGCAATAATGATGATATATGATGGACTTATTGAGGGGAGAAAAGCTGGTATGAACTCGACCTCTCTTGTTATTGTAAATATGATGATTCATCGTTCTTGATTCAGCTATTATGAAGTAAACATATTTGCAATGACATTTAGAGATTATAGTTGCTTGTGCCATGCTTGACTAGCTATGAGTTATAATGGTTTACCTTGTGTCCCAACATGCTATTAGAATGATTATGATGTGGTGTGATGGGGTGGTATCCTCTTTTAAATGAATTGAGTGACTCGACTTGGCACATGTTCACGCATGTAGTTGAATCCAATCAACATAGCCTTCATGATATTTATGTTCATGGTGGATTATATCATACTCATGCTTGTACTCGGTGTGAATTAATTTTAATGCATGTTTATGACTGTTGTCGCTCTCTCAGTTGGTCGCTTCCCAGTCTTTTGCTAGCCTTCACCTGTACTAAGCGGGAATACTGCTTGTGCATCCAAACTCCTTAAACCCCAAAGTTGTTCCATATGAGTCCACTATACCTTCCTATATGCGGTATTTACCTACCGTTCCAAGTAAATTTGTATGTGCCAAACTCCAAACCTTCAAATGAAATACTGTTTTGTATGCTCGAGCAGCTCATGTTTCAACTAGGGCTGCCCTTATCTTCCATGTTAGGCGGTTATTCTCAAGAGGAGTGGACTTCGCTCCTCATTCACGAGAAAAATGGCTGGTCACCGGGATGCCCAGTCCCATGCTTTATGCAAACTAAATCAAAATAATTGCAAACAAAACTCCCCTTGGAACCCGTTGAATGTTGGAGGCACTCATTGTTTCGAGCAAGCTATGGATTGATGCTTGTGGAGGAAGGGGAGTATAAACTTTACCATTCTGTTTGGGAACCGCCTATAATTTGTTTACCATGGAAGATATCATCATCTCATAGTTGTTGCGTTGACAGCAAAAGTATGCCGCTCAAAATGTTATTCAATCCCTATTTTAAAACTGAGCTCTGGCACCTCTACAAATCCCTGCTTCCCTCTGCGAAGGGCCTATCTATTTATTTTTATGTTGAGTCATCACCCTTCTTATTAAAAAGCACCCGCTGGAGAGCACACGGTTGTTTGCATTCATTATTATTGATTTATATTGGGTATGACTTGACTGGATCTCTTTTACCATGAATTACAATGTTTAGTCAGTCCTTGATCTATAAAGGTGCTCTGCATTTATGTTTTGCGGTCTCAAAAAGGGCTAGCGAGATACCATTTTGTTATACCATGTTATGATTATTTTGAGAAAGTGTTGTCATCCGAGTTTTGCTATTATGGCTCGCTAGCTGATTATGCTATTGATATGAGCAATTATGAGACCTACGTGTCATTGTGAGTATGGTTAGTTCATAATAATTGCTGAGACTTGAATGCTGGCTTTTCATGTTTACAACAACAAGAGCAAACAGACTTTGTAAAAGTTTTTCTTTTTCTCTTTCAGTTTGTCAACTGAATTGCTTGAGGACAAGCAAGGGTTTAAGCTTGGGGGAGTTGATACGTCTCCGTCGTATCTACTTTTCCAAACACTTTTGCCCTTGTTTCAGACTCTAACTTGTATGATTTGAATGGAACTAACCCGGACTGACGCTGTTTTCAGCAGAACTGCCATGGTGTTGTTTTTTGTGCAGAAAATAAAGATTCTCGGAATGTCCTGAAACTCCACGGAACACCTTAGAAAAAATAAAGAAAAATCCTCGCAAAAGATGAAGACCAGGGGGCCCACACCCTTCTCACGAGGATGGGGGGCGCCCCCCCTGGGCACGCCCCTACCTTGTGGGCCCCCTGGTGGCCCTCCGACGCCAACTCCAACTCCATATATTGGCTTTCGGGGAGGAAAAAATCAGAGAGAAGAAATCATCGCATTTTACGATACGGAGCCGCCGCCAAGCCATAATCTCTCTCGGGAGGGCTGATCTGGAGTCCGTTCGGGGCTCCGGAGAGGGGGATTCATCACCGTCGTCATCATCAACCATCCTCCATCACCAATTTCATGATGCTCACCGCCGTGCGTGAGTAATTCCATCATAGGCTTGCTGGACGGTGATGGGTTGGATGAGATTTATCATGTAATCGAGTTAGTTTTGTTAGGATTTGATCCCTAGTATCCATTATGTTCTGAGATTGATGTTGCTATGACTTTGCTATGCTTAATGCTTGTCACTAGGGCCCGAGTGCCATGATTTCAGATCAGAACCTATTATGTTTTCATGAATATATGTGTGTTCTAGATCCTATCTTGCAAGTCTATAGTCACATACTATGTGTTATGATCCGGCAACCCCGAAGTGACAATAATCGGGACCACTCCTGGTGATGACCATAGTTTGAGGAGTTCATGTATTCACTTTGTGCTAATGCTTTGTTCCGGTTCTCTATTAAAAGGAGGCATTAATATCCCTTAGTTTCCAATAGGACCCCGCTGCCACGGGAGGGTAGGAGAAAAGAAGTCATGCAAGTTCTTTTCCATAAGCATGTATGACTATATTCGGAATACATGCCTACAGTACATTGATGAACTGGAGCTAGTTCTGTGCCACCCCATGTTATGACTGCTACATGATGAACCACATCCGGCATAATTATCCATCATTGATCCGGTGCCTACGAGTTTTCCATATACTGGTTTACGCTTATTTACTTTTTCGTTGCTACTGTTACAATCACTACAAAATACCAAAAACATTACTTTTACCGTCTTTACTTTTGTTACCGTTACCACCAATATCATATTACTTTGCTACTAAACACTTTGCTACAGATACTAAGTTTCCAGGTGTGGTTGAATTGACAACTCAGCTGCTAATACTTGAGAATATTCTTTGGCTCCCCTTGTGTTGAATCAATAAATTTGGGTTGAATACTCTACCCTCGGAAACTGTTGCGATCCCCTATACTTGTGGGTTATCACGTATGCACTCTTATTATATTTTTAAAATGTGATAAAGCAATCTTCAACACATTTGGTTCTCTTCAAGGGTTCTCGCATGTCATAATGGAAGTTGATTGCATGGAACACTTGCCACAATTCTCACTTAATTCTGGCTCATATCCTGTTACAAATAGGAGCGCTTGGTAATATTTCCTATTTTTTTGTTATTCAGCATGTAAACAGGTCAGCAAACCTTGATGCGCATCTTTGTGCGAACCGTGCTTGCTGCACTTTGAATGTGGCTGAGAGCTAGCTTGATGAAACGCCTCGCTTCCTACTTGTTTTTTGTGGGGTACCTCGCTTCCTAGTGACCAGTGTCTTGGCTGATCGTCCTAAGAATGCTTATATATGAATAAAGCTCTCTCATTTACCCGCAAAAAAGATTAAGCCATATTAACCGGAAAGGAGGGAGTATGGACTAGCACTACTTTTTGGTGTATCCCGTCAACTTGCAGAACGAGGAGAAGCTTGCAGGACAAGGTGAAGCTTGCTTATGCCTTTTGACTAATGCAACCTACCCTCGCCCATTAGTTCATTTGGTGTCAGATTGCCAGAGGCATACACTATAGTACCGAACATGCAGAGTACCATCATTGTTCGACTTCACGAAGAGGCGAAGAGACAAGCGCAAGGTTTAGTAGTACGAGTAGTACTACTACTAGAACCGCATGGTGGAGCGTCTGTACCTTTTTTTAATCTCTGATAAAGTACACATTTATTCCGGAGAAGGGCATAAAACGGCAGCCCAACATGTAATGATGATATCGATCAACCATGCTCGAATATATCTTGGCCTCCGTGCGAGCCCGTCTGTGTGTTCTCGCTCCTTGTCTATCCCAAGGAACGGCGGGTTGGCCATTTTGCCATCAATTGAGATTGGTTTGCTCGCACTCCAGTCCCACATGTCAGTGATATGCCAAGAGGAGGTGTGTTGACCGACTGGCCATACGTGTACTTGGTTTTGCACCTTCATACTACTCCTCTCTCCGTCATAGTTTACAGGGCGCGCTTCATCATGATGCATTTCTCTCAATGCATTTCCACCACCAAAGAGACTTTAGACGTGTTTGGTTTAATCCTCAATTAATTAGGGCGTGGTAACCGTAATCCAGTCCACGATTTTCTCTCGATGTACTACGGTGTGGAGTAAGTGCATGCATGTGTGTACCCGGGGTGGAAGCACTACAAGCATGTGTGTACGCATTTATTTCCTCAAGTAATAGATGCCGTGCTATAACTACCAATGCTATTTTTCAGGCCAATCTTTAGTCGCCTTGGTCCCAGAGATTTTTTTTCTTTTTCTGAAGCGCGCTCTATAAACAGTGACGGATGGAGTAGTATGAGCGGATTCAAAGAAGAGTGTATTGATGGTTGCTTCTTCCGAGCAACTTACAGTGGGAAAGGTGGGGCTTATGATTTGACTGCTCATTACTCACTATTAATGCGGCGCAACAACAGGCCTGAGTCTCCCATGCGGTTGTGCACTACCCCCTCGGTTCTTAAATATACTCCGGAGTATTTGTCTTTCTAGAGATTTCAGCGAGTGACTACTCAAATATTTGTCTTTTTAGAGATTCAAATGGACTACTACATACGGATGTATATAGACATATTTTAGAGTGTAGATTCACTCATTTTTCTACGTATGTAGTCACTTGTTGAAATCTCTAGAAAGACAAATATTTAGGAATGGAGGGAGTACACATATGAAGCAAAAAATGAGTGAATCTACACTCTAAAATATGCCCATTTAAAATTTGTAAAAAGACAAATATTTAGGAATGAAGGAGTATAATTTTGTGCATGGCACATGGACCCGGATGCTGAAGTGGCTTCTGGCAATGCTATCAAGCTTCCAGCATTTGTTTACATAATTGACGTACTATACTAATAATTTTCCAGCGACATGAAATTGTACAATGGTGTGAGCTTTCAACTTTTGTTTCATGTGTCTTGCCATCGATGCTCTTTCGGAAACAATAAAAAACTAACTTCCTTGCTAATGCATCTCAATTATTAGCAGATCAGAGCTAATATTTACATCACAACTGAAGACAAAGTTGTGAGAAGGTGTTAAATTAAAATTGATTCATGCTTTCATTGGCAGCAACATGGCCCCAGCTCTGTCTAAATCAACAAGGCATGTTGGGGAAAAAAGTAGTTGTCTGTAGCATGGAACATTCCGATCATTTTGTGCAGTTGCACTAAAATAGAGCTGAGCGTCCCTGTTCCAAAGATATTAAGTGTGATTACGATAATAGAGAACTGCTGATGAAACAATAAACACACAAATAGAAGCCGGTCACCTTTGCAGTCTCTCTTAAGACTAACTAGTTGGAGAAGTTTAGGCTTAGAGTTGGATGAGGAGGATAGAGAAAAACCAATCTCCCTTTGTGCAGTCGCACTGAAATGTAGAGACGTTGCCCGTGTGATATTTTAGTACAATTTCACAAAACACTCTTAAGAAGAAAGTGATTTGTGCAGTTCACCAAAAGGTCGCAATAGCAACAGGTGAAATGGATAGCCCTGTTTGCAAAAAATAGGTAGAAAGGAAACAATTACTGGCCAATAACAGTTGATGACACATGTGACGACAAAAAAGAAGCATATTCCTTGTCCTAAGGGAAGATAAAAACACAGTTGTGTTTGTCTAAAACGGTGTGAGGACAAGATTGCAATATGGAAAGTACGCCGGACGAGCTACGTTTTGGGCAAAGAACTATGGAAGATCCACATGCAGCGACGTGGGAAGATAGGCAGTGGAGCAAGGCCGGAGGGGATACCTGGAGGTCGTCGGGATGTAACTAGGTGAGCGGCAGCAGGCAGAATCTACCCATACTGCAGCAGCGAGCAGGTGGCGTAGGCCCTACCACACTGGAGCTTGGTCATAGAGAACGACGTGTACCGCAGATCGGGACGTGCTGCCTCGGCGTCATCGAACAAAGAAACAATGCACATCCTCCCTTTCCGCCGGCGAACGGGATGTGGCCGGATTAGTGACCAACGTGAGAGAGAGAGAGAGAGGCCACCGCAGCCTTGTGTGAGATACTCTGAAGAGAGACAAACCAAGCAGGCAGGCTCCATTGTATATAGTGGAGCGGACTACCTCTCCATAAAAATCGCTTTATATTCTATGTACGTATCATTGAGCGATATAACTTTATCTAAAAATAACGCGCCAATGCATCAAGTCGACTTTGTTTCATGCACATGTGGTACACGACCTCCGTAGGTAAACAACCGCTACACGCGTTCAACTTAGCACGTGGGCTGCCATTTCGTACAGAAATGAGCTCCACCGTGTACTCGCGCGGGTGTAGCTGGGCACGAAGCATGAGTACGTGCATGGTGCACCTATTACCTTCCTGTATATGTACAACACCTACGTGGGGTTGTGTGAGAGAGATAGAAATGTAGAGAGATATAATGTGTGGGTTCGTGAGAGTTTTTGGGAGGGGGGGGGGTCAATCAAAAAATGTAACATATGCAATGTGTGTGAAATAGAGTCCTGTATATATAGAGGGGGCGATCCACGAGAAGAGAGTGGAGGTATCATTGGCTTGAGGTGTCCATAGAATCGAAGAGAGGGATGATGTGTGTGTGTGCGCGCGCGCGATTGATCAAGAGTGCCATCGAATTTGTGTGTGCCCACGTCAAAGATATAGAGTGGCTGGCCTACTAGAACGTGAGAGGGGACAGGTGTAGTTTGTCTCTATGGCATGGATACCTACCTACAATGCTCGACTATCGGTGTGGGGGAGGGAGGCCTAATTAACTATAGAGGTACAATGGCTGGTATATGTGTGGAGGAGGAGAGAGGCCTACCTCATGTATTAAGGGAGATCGATCTACCTCATGTATTAAGGGAGATCGATCGATATCCTGCATATGTGTAGGAGAGGAATAAGATTGGGAGAGAGACAGAGCTAGAGTGTTGGAGGGGGTGGTAGTGGAGTTGCTTCTAACAAATGGTGGGATAGGCTTGCTAGACAAACGGAGGGCATGCCTGCAATATCAATAAGAGAGGGGATGGCTGCCTGTTTGTGCACGTGCGTGTGAGAGACGGGTCAGGTGGCATGCACGAATGATGAGGGGGCGATATGGCTATGGTAAGAAGACATAACTACATAGGAAGATCAATCGTCCTTTGTCAGGGAAAGGAGAGACATAAGTTGTGAGGTACATCGATCGATGGGGGGGGATAGTTAAAGTCGACCTAGGTATATGTTGGGAGATCAATTGGTATACATGCATGTGTGTGTTAGAAGCAAATGAGGCATGGGGAGAAGGATAAAGAGAGAGGGATGCATCTAGGAGGTGGTGCGAGAGGCATACTATATCGAGGGGGAAGGAGTGTGCGAGTATGAGATCGATGAAAAGAGTGGTGGGAGTGAGGCATGGACAGTGATAAGAGAAGAGGGGAAGCTTGTGTTTGTGCTAGGCACACCTGGCTAGAGAGGCATATCAATCGATGTGTGATGTAAAGAAGGAGCTGGGGGGCCTACACACCATGGGTGAACGACCTAAAGTGAAAAGACGAATTTGCACGATGGAGCAAGAGAATGCTGAGGGAGGGTGAGGGGGATGCGGGTGTGTGCATGCATGAGAGAAAGTTAGCACTAGCTACAAAGATAAGAGGATTGCGTGGGTGTAAAAGACGAATAGAGATCATACTTCATTATAAAAAGCAACTTCGGATATTTGAAGAATTTATCATAGTGTTCTAAACCAACGCATGTGTGAATATATATAACGATGATACACATGGTGTGGTTATGAACATGTTATACTACATATAATATATTTTATCTCTACTCTTATAAAAAAACGGAGTTGTTGATGATAGTGTGCCTGCCATCCTGCAATATAGGCCGTCCGATTTACATCTGACGGATTGGAAGGAAACTATGGCAATTTTGAAAAAAGATACCCACACCCCTCTCCATATTTGCAAATTAGGCCTCCCCTTGATCATGTTGATGTTCTGTGGAATGCATGGGCATCTTGCTAGTACTACGTATAATATATAGAACATTGATTATAATTTGGGCTAATGTGTGGGTTTTGCAGCTCAGGTCTAAATACTTGTCATAATGTTGGGGGCGGGGAACTATACTTTATGTGATAAACATGATGTACGTATGGAACATGGTTTAGATTATGAATATATAGTTAGTACATCAAATGTACTATTATTTGGAATCAACATCAAGTGTATTCAAAAAATAGAATCATGTTCATGTAGTACACATAGTTCATATCTATCTCTATAGTAATCATGTGGTGTGTTATTAAGGTAATACACGAATGATGGTTGAAGTTGGCAACAATCATGATTGTAGATTCTTATTGAAATAGAGAAATGAATTCAAATTCAGTTTGAATTGTAGCGGTAGTATAGACATTTGGAATGCACTAAAATGTTGGTATGAGTAGGTTACATGCATTATACAGCAAGCAAAAAAATTTAATTGAACATAACATGGATTCGTACTCCCTTCTTCCATTTATATAGGGTGTAATGCATTTTTTAAGACCGCCTTTAACTATTGACAAGATTAATAGTACATGACATGCACAATGTGAAAATTATATCATTGAAAGCTCCTTTCACACACAAATTTAACGGTGTGCTTTGTGTAAGTTGCATGTCATATATTATTGCTCTAATATTTAGTCAAAGTTAGCATCAAAAAACGCATTAGGCCCTATTTAGATGGAAGGAGGGAGTAGCTTTGAATAGCATTTGTATAGTAAAACGGGGCAAGACTCTCTCTTTGTGTGGTGTGAATAGTTTTATTTTTTTGTTTTTTTGGTTGAGTGAAGGGCGAATTGATTTGGTACGTACAAGTACAATATTACACGTTAGGCTTGTCCCTAAAATTCAACCCGCGCCTTGTTATATCCTGAAAATTCAGATATCGTGCTCCCAAAACTGGCGCCTTCACAACCCGCGCCTTGCTATCCTGAAATTACAACGCGCGCGAAAACTCCCTCCAGCTGCCAAATCCGAACACGCGAAATCCCCCTTCTAACCCTGAGTCGAAAGGGCCGCTTGTTCAAATTGGTGGGGGGTACTTTTGTAACACACCCTACATTTTGGACAAGCGTGTCCCTAAGTCATGGTTCACCCCCTCCCATCGCCTCCTTTTCTCCATTCAAAATCCCAGGCCGCCATAACATCTCCGCTCCAACCGCGAAACCCCACCCTCCTCCATCCACCACCTCACTGTTGCCCAGCCGGAGCCTCTTCCCCGACAACGTCATCCACCGCAACAGCTCAACGTCCCTCGTCCACCTCCCAGGATGAGGACCCGTCGTCCATTTCGTCGCCCCGCCGGTTCAGCCACCCCATCCTCCACCTTCAAGGACCTGCTCCAACGATCGCCTCATCTATCACGGCTGCTCCATCCCCACAGCGCCGCCTTAACCTGCTCCACCGGAACCGCATCATCCTCACTGACTCCTCGGACAAAGCCGAGGCCTACTCGGTGCCACCAAAGAGGTTGTACACTCATCGCATCGCACCTTCTCCTTAACTCGACCTCCCAGCGCCGATGGTGCTCCATCTCGCACCCCCATGGAGTGGCTACCTTGAAGCCAGCACCATGGGCGACATCTCCATGGCGGCTCTCCCCCAGTGCGAGGCCCCTTCGGCAGTGGCGTTCATACCAGTCGGATCTGCTGCTGCTGCTCCGGCTCTCGCTCAATCGCTCGCTTGCCCAGCTGTTGCTGCTCTCCCCCTCGCTCGTGCTGCTGCTCTGCTCCAATTTAGCTACACTTCAGTCGACTGAATCGACTTTTGGGTCAGTCGATTTTCAAGGGGTGGGGGAGGCTTGCCGGAGTTAAGGAAGAACCACCCACAGCGGGGATGGGGGCTCGCCGGAGAGGTACCCCACTATCTATCTTAGGGTTTAGGGTGGGGGCAGGGGGCCTAGAGGACTGGCTGGGGTGGCAGCGGACCGGCGGTGGGGAGTTGTTTCGGGGCGGCGAGGTGGTGCTGGGGCCGACGGTTCGGCTGGTGGTGGATGGTGGCTTAGGGAGGTGTAGGTTGAAGATGAACTGTAGGCCCTCCCTAAACTACATGTCAAGTGCCTCTCTGCTACCATTGCATTCAGTTTCAACAGTAACATTCAGATTCCACAGTAAATTTTAGTTTCGACAGTTAAGTTCAGAGTCAACAGTTTTTACCTCATTTGTTGTAGTCAGGTGGTTTTTGGTGATGTAAATTTTACATATATTTTACATCATCTATTGGAGATGCTATTAGAATCCCACTTGAGATTGACGATTTCTGTCTTGTGCTGCTTCAGCCTTGACATCTTATGGCTCACCGGAGCTGCTCCAATGACAGAATGATCCATCACAACAGAGCAGTGCCCTGGAAGCCATCTACAGATTCCTCAGATCTTCCTCCACACCTCCGACAGCCACCTCTGCCTCAACTACTTCAGCGACCAACCGAATGATGCTGAGGTCGACACGGCTACGGCAAAGAGGTTGTACACTTGTTGCATCACTTATTACTATACATTCATGTCGATCCATTAAGACTATTTTGGTTCAACGGAAAAACATAGCAATAGGGAGTTTTCCAATGGCACTCTACCATTCAATTATTCATGCATTTTGTTGAAAGGAATGAAGCAAAACATCCACCTAGACCTACTTTTCAAAATCCTATGCATGAAAATAAGACCAAGTGCATTAGTGGCAGAATAATGTTCTAACTGTACACGCTTTCATATGGTTTCACTTTATTTTGGCCATGTTTCTTTGCATTCCTCTGCTCTTCCAATTCCTATAAACCAGGCACCCAAGTTGACAGAAATCTTGTGTTTACAAATTCTCTGTTTACCATGTGCATTCCTATCCTATTCCGGTGTTTTTCCTATCCCTGCATTTTTAGAATCATGCAAGCCAAATGAGCCCTTATAGAATTACTTCAGTTACAGGTAGGTGTCGAATGGAACTTTGTGTGGTTTGTCCTGCTCCTGCCGCGATGTCGTTCACCTCACTTGAGCTGATCCATCGACAGAAGAATCCACCAAACCAGACATCACGACTCCCGACCGTCTTTCGCCGCCTTAGATCTCCTTCCCTGCCGCCGGCACCCACCGCAATGGCATCACCATCATCGATTCAGCAGATGAACCTGAGGAGTACAAGGGTCCACAAGAGAGGTCGCACTCTTTTGTTTCTGCTTATGTTATGCATTGCTTAAAATTACATGCTACTTTATCGTCATGTTCACCTCTTGGACTCCAAGTCAGGTCCAAATTAATGTTCAAACTTGAGTTCTAAATTAGTTTTAGGGCACATATCGAGGAAGCAATGAATAGTATCTCTGTCTAATATCTGTTTCACCTAGGGTATGCCTATGTTGTTCATCTTGGGTGGGAAACAAATAGTAAAGCAATCATCATCTGTCTTTTTATTAAATTAAAGCAATCATCAACCTGATATCATTATTTTTGGATCCATCCACTGGTTGTTACCATCACTCTAAATTTCTGCATGCTCTCCTTACATAATCTCACCATATTTTTTTCATATGCATGTCAGATATTGTACACATTCATGCTGAACATGTAGAGAAAAAGAGAAGAGTTTTGTGCGGAAATACAATGTCATGCAGACATCACTCCATGGTGGGTTCAATGGCAAACCCTCCCCACCCCTCTCCAGATTGTAATCCAGAGGAAGATATCTGTTCTGAGGCGGATTCAGACGCCGCTGACCACTCCTATTTACCCCCCAAGGTGTTTGCTCTACCTTGGCATGATGATGTTAGTCATATCATGCAGATGTTGCCTTGCAGTGCCTACTTTTGACATCATATATGTCATCTGCTTAGTTTAGACATGTTCTGTAATGCCACTTGTTTAGTTTCTATATCATATATGGGAATTGTGCAGTCTCATGTCTTTTAGCCAGCTATAATATATGTGAAATGTGCAATGCCATCCTGTTTAACCAGGCATCATATATTTGAATGATATCTTGCCCATCCTTTTCTTCATTACATTTCCATTTGTTGACAATGTTTGTACAATAAACTACTCTTCTTGTGAATCAGCCATTTGGGTGGGAGATGGAAAAATCTGGAGTGAAAACAAGGCCTTCAGAGCAGACAGTGCTACCTGTCGAAGCAGATCTCTTGTTGGGTCCCGATAGCTCCTCGGAGATGGATTCAGAGACAGATGACCAGTCCTATTCCCCCACCGATGTGTATGCTCTAACTTGGCACGGTTATACTGCTCATATCATGCATAGGGTGTCTTGCATTGCATATTTTAGACATCATATACACAATATTCAACAGCATGTTCTTAGTTCAAACATCATATCGGATGCCCTCTATTTAGCATATAAATCACATATGTGAATTAAATGATGCAATCCTGATTACTTAGATAACATGTAGGTGAATTATGTCATGTGATCCTGTTTAGTTATTCATCATATCTTTGAATTATGTTATGCTATGCTATCTAGTTTAGATAGACATCATATATGTGAAATTATGTCATGCTATCCGTTTTATTTAAACAATATACATGTCAACTATTTCATGCCCTCTTTTTTCCACACTATCTATTCCATATGTCTCTTATACAATGTATGTACATTCAACTATGTTTCATGTTTATCAGCCATCTGAATTGGAGCGGGTGATGCCAGTATCTAGCAGACTAAAAACACGGTCTTCAAATAAAACAGTGCTACCTCTTGGTGGAGATAGCACCCCGGTTGTACATGCACGAGAACCAGCCCTACCACACATAACCCAACTCTCGCAGATTGTACCCCTACTGCGATGGACAAAGAACCAGCTTCACCCAATCTAACCCCAACCCCAGCAGATAGTAACCCAGTTCCTGTTGACACAGCACCATCTCCACCATAGAACTCCCGAACAAGAGCAGTTAGTAAGGCAACTCTAGTGCCCAAAGGGCCAGTACAACCATGGCGAACCCCAACTCCACCAGTTACTATGCCTATTCCTGTGGAGAAAGCACAACCAGCTAGTCGTAGTTTAGCATCTATCACATTTTATGTTATTAAATCGTATGTGCGTATCTTCCCATCTTGGAAATATTATACTGAAGATGAAGAAAAATGCCAGTTGTAGGTGTTTGTCCAGGAGTTATGTGTAAGTAATGTTATTCATGGCAATTACTTTGCTTTGTCCCATACATCCTACCTCCATGATGGTTATAATACAACAAATTTTCCCATTTTTCTCTATAGAGAAGGACCGATTTGGAAACTCAGGATGAGGTGACCTATGCTAATACCTCTGCTATCTTCAAGAATGCTTGGTGGTAGTATCGGAATTACCTGAAGAAAACGTACTTCACTGGCAAAGAAACTCATCAAATATACGTTCTCCTTAGACACATTTACTGGACGATGACTGGGAATGCCTTGTTCTGTACTGGTCCCGAACCAAGAATGTGGTAAGGTCTATGAGCTCATTTTCTATTTTTAAGTACTATATTCTTGCGTCTTACTGTACTCTGTCCATGTAGAACAAGTGCCTCGACCTGAAGAACAACTGTTCTAATTTAAGATTCCATTGCTATCATAGTTCAAAAAAGAGCTAGGCGTTAATTGTGCGTTTTGCCACCACCTTCCGCTTTACTGACCAAAGTGCATGCTTATGTGCAGTTGTGCATAGATTAAGCATAGTTATGTGCAATGCGTTTTGCCAATGCCTAGAGCCTAGGCGCGCTTAAGCGCTCGCTTAGGCGCGCCTTTTTTAACTATGATTGCTATCGTGCATACTGATTTGCTCTTGTATCACTGTATTTTCTCATACAAACTTATTTTTAAATTGAAAATCGAAACTCCAATGGCACAGCAGGTATGTTCACGCATGTTTCTTTAACAGGTTTGCTCTTATCAATAGCTCTGTTGATTTTAATTTCAATTGTGTATACAGTTGACTTCTCATATCATGCACATTACTAGCATCACAACAGAGCCAATAGTGTTGTTGTACATGTAGACCCGTGGTACCCATCTGAATTCTTGTTGTGCTGTGTAGTTTCCCACGCTTTGTATTCTTTCATTGCTGCTTTGTCTTGAACTGATATGATTTGAACCGTGTCTCTACTTTGATTTGGCAAGACAATGCAGTGACCATAGGACATAGATATATGTTTGTTTGATGATTTTATTATGTACTAGTACTTGGCAATAGAAGACTTGGTAGTTTAATCATGTCCACCTTACTAATGAACTGGTTCACCGAAATGAGTTTCATATACTAGTACATGCTAACCCTGTTATGTGTCTGCTTGTTTCTTCTTTTAGAATGCTGACAGGATATTGGGGAAGAGTGCCTTATTAAGCAATGTAAAGGAAGTAATGCAAATAAGGTTTAGGATAGTGACACATCCTTGTTGGTCTCCAACAAAGCTGATAAAATAGCTAAGGAAGACTATCTTGAAGACAGTGAGACAACCCCAAAGTCCTGTCTTGGTTTAGTGTTAGAGTTACTGGCCACTACGGCTTGCACAAGCTATTCAAACTCACTGTCTGAATCAGTTCGGTTTCTTGAGTCTCAACTACAAGCTGAAAGACATCGATCAGTTGTGCTGCGACAAGAAGCGGAAGGACTGCGGAAGTCCCTGGAGCATTCAGATGCATACTTTCTGGTGCAACAGCAAGCGTTGGAGGATTTAAGCACCAAACAGGACAAAGCTAATAAGCTTGCTAAGCTTATTGTCAGCATAGTGGATACCCAGGATAACGTTTCTTGAGCTCTTCTGAAGTTGTTTCAGTTATGCTCTTGTTTTGTTGCCGCGTTTATTTGCACTGGTGGCCAATTTTGACGGCCAGTGTATGTAATATGCTGCTTTGTTCCCTATATTTGCACTGGTGGCAAACTTTGATGCCTAGTGGATGTAATATGTGTAATATCGGTAATAGGCTAGCATTAATTGCTTGCTTATTTATTTCCTTATTGTCTTGTTTAGTTGTTTGCTTGTAGTCACTGCAGTTCTTTTTCTGCGTTTTTCTAGTGGCCACAATAACTTATTTTTGGTAACTTGGCCAAAATAATCATGACAACACACGGACTGTTGTAACCATGGGCCTCCTGCATGCCGTATGATCCATGGGCCTTCTACGTGCCATAGGATCCATTGGCCTTCTATACGGGCCGTAGGATCCATGGGCCTTCTACGGGCCATAGGATCCATGGGCCTTCTACGGGTTGTATGATTCATGGGCCTTCTACTGGCCGTACGATCCATTGGCCTTTTACAGGCCGTAGGATCCATGGGCCTTCTACGGGGCATATCATCATTTCGCCAATCATGGGTCATACTATTAATTGACCATAATGGGTCGTTAATAGGCCGTATTTGATAACTCTATGAAAACAGCCCAACGGGTTTTTTTTACATGAAAACGGCCCAACGTATTAACGGGCCGCAAACGGGTCGACTGTAATATAACCACGGGCTGAATTTGGCCCACAAGCAAAAAATGACAGTAACGGGCCATAAGTAACCGAATGCTGGAAATGAGCCCAAGAATAAATGGGCTCTGAGAAGGCCGAAAGATAACTTGGGGTGGAAATGGCCCAATGGAATAATGGGCCATTCATGGGTATAAAGTGATATACTGTTCATTACGGGCCAGTTTCACCAAGGGCAGTTAATGGGCCAAGAGTTACAAAGGGCCTCATATGGGCCGAAAGACGTCATGGGCCATACATGGGCCGGAAGTTAAAACGGGCTGGAATCATATTGGACGTCCCAGATGATGCTACTGGGCCTAATTCAGAGAGGTCGTAACGGGCCCTGGGTTAGCGGGCTGTAAATGGGCTATATGTGAACAGGCCGTTAACAGGCTTTCTGTGGGTCGGGCCGCCACTAAGGGAGTCCTGGATTAGGGGGTGTCCGGATGACCGGACTATAACCTTTGGCCGGACTCCTGGACTATGAAGATACAAGATTGAAGACTTTGTCCCGTGTCCGGATGGGACTTTCCTTGGCGTGGAAGGCAAGCTTGGCGATACGGATATGTAGATCTCCTCCCATTGTAACCGACTCTGTGTAACCCTAGCCCTCTTCGATGTCTATATAAACCGGAGGGTTTTAGTCCATAGGACGAACAACAATCATACCATAGGCTAGCTTCTAGGGTTTAGCCTCTCTGATCTCGTGGTAGATCTACTATTGTACTACCCATATCATCAATATTAATCAAGCAGGAGTAGGATTTTACCTCCATCGAGAGGGCCCGAACCTGGGTAAAAACATCATGTCCCTTGTCTCCTGTTACCATCCGCCTAGACGTACAGTTCGGGACCCCCTACCCGAGATCCGCCGGTTTTGACACCGACATTGGTGCTTTCATTGAGAGTTCCTCTATGTCATCATCTTTAGGCCCGATGGCTCCTCCGATCATCAACAACGATGCGGTCTAGGGTGAGACTTTTCTCCCCAAACAGATCTTCGTATTCGGCGGCTTTGCACTGTGGGCCAATTCGCTTGGCCACCTGGAGCAGATCGAAAGCTACATCACTGGCCATCAGGTCAGATTTGGAAGTTTGAAATACATGGCTGACATCCACGGAGACTTGATCTCCGACGGGTTCGAGCCACAGCCAAGCGCGCCGCACTGTCACGATGGGCATGATCTAGCTCTGCCGCCGAACAGTGCCCAGGAGGCCGCCCCAGTGTCTGCTCCGACCCTTAGCTCGGAGCCGACTGCTCCAATCGAGGACGGCTGGCTGGACACCGCCTCGGGGGCTGCAATCTCTATGGCAATCGAGCCGAACACCAGCCTTGTCCTTTGCGAAGCACGTGACTCCAAGGTGTCAGACTCCTTTCCGGACTCCGAACCTTCCGCGCGCCTGCCGATCGAACCCGATTGGGCGCCGATCATGGAGTTCGCCACTGCAGACATCTTTCAGCACTCGCCCTTCGATGACATTCTGAATTCACTAAAGTCTCTCTCTTTATCAGGAGAGCCCTGGCCGGACTATGGTCAGCAAGGTTGGGATGCGGACGACGAAGAAATTCAAAGCCCACCCACCACCAACTTCATAGCCACTGTTGATGATTTAACCGACATGCTCGACTTCGACTCCGAAGACATCGACGGTATGGACGCCGATGCAGGAGACCACCAAGAACCAATGCCTATAGGGCACTGGAAGGCCACCTCGTCATACGACATATACATGGTGGGCACCCCAAAAGAAGGGAATGGCGATGGAACAACGGAGGATGACCCATCCAAGAAGCAGCCTAAGCGCCAGCGTCAACGGCGCCGCTCTAAATCCCGCCAAAGCAAAAATGGCGATTCCGGCCCGGGAGATAATAACACCCCGGACAGTGCCGAAGACAACCCCCTCCAGCAGAACTCAGCACAGGAGGATGGAGAAGCCAGCCCTCATGAGAGAGCGGCAGACAGAGAGGTAGAGGACGATAATTACATGCCTCCCTCCGAAGACGAGGCAAGCCTCGACGACGACGAATTTGTCGTACCTGAGGATCCCGTCGAGCAAGAGTGTTTCAAACGCAGGCTTATGGCCACGGCGAGCAGCCTCAAGAAAAAACAGCAGCAGCTTAGAGCTGACCAAGACTTGCTAGCCGACAGATGGACGAAAGTCCTTGCGGCCGAAGAGTACGAACTCGAACGCCCCTCCAAGAGCTACCAAAGTGCAGGCTGCTACCCCGATTAGAGGAGGAAGCACCTAAACCTACATCACCGGCGCACGACGCGGCCGACCGGCCACCTCGTGGCCGCGACAGAGAGGCCTCTCGGCCATCCACTCAAGCCGCACCCCGGCGTCACTCAAAAAATACCAAGGCACGGGGAAATGCGTCAGACCTACGAGACATATTGGAGGACAAGGCAAGGCAAACAAGATCGATCTACGGATCGCGTGGGCGCCCCACGACACGTGACATTAACCGTCACGCCGGATATGGCAAATACAGCCAGGCTTAACACAGCAGACAAAGCTCATTTGAGCTACATCGTGATATAGCCCAGTACGGAGGCGCCGCACACCCACTATGCTTCACAGATGAAGTAATGGATCATCAAATCCCCGATGCTTTTAAACCCGTAAACATTGAATCATACGATGGCACAACAGATCCTGCGGTATGGATTGAGGATTATCTCCTTCATATCCACATGGCCCGCGGTGATGATCTACACGCTATCAAATACCTCCCACTCAAGCTTAAAGGACCAGCTCGACATTGGCTTAACAGCTTGCCAGCAGAGTCAATTGGTTGCTGGGAGGACCTGGAAGCCGCATTCCTCGACAATTTCCAGGGCACCTGTGTGCGACCACCAGACGCCGATGACCTAAGCCACATAATTCAGCAGCCAGAGGAATCGGCCAGACAATTCTGGACACGGTTCCTAACCAAGAAAAATCAAATAGTCGACTGTCCGGACGCAGAGGCCCTCGCAGCCTTCAAACATAACATCCGGGACGAATGGCTTACCCGACACCTAGGACAGGAAAAGCCGAAATCCATGGCAGCCCTCACAACACTCATGACCTGCTTTTGCGCGGGAGAAGACAGCTGGCTAGCTCGTAGTAATAACATGACCAAGAGCCCAAGGACAACAATGGCAGGTCACGTCGCAACAAGCACAAGCGCCGCATTAACAGCGACAATGTTGAGGATACGACAGTTAATGCCGGATTCAGAGGCTCTAAACCCGGTCAGCGGAAAAATCCATTCAAAAGAAATACTCCGGGCCCGTCCAGTTTGGACCGAATACTCGGTCGCTCGTGCCAGATACACGGCACCCCCGAACAACCAGCCAATCACACCAACAGGGATTGTTGGGTGTTCAAGCAGGCAGGCAAGTTAAGTGCCGAAAACAGAGACAAGGGGCTGCACAGCGATGACGAGGAGGAGCCCCGGCCACCGAACAATAGGGGACAGAAGGGCTTTCCCCCACAAGTGCGGACGGTGAACATGATATACGCAACCCACATCCCTAAAAGAGAGCGGAAGCATGCACTCAGGGACGTATATGCGTTGGATCTAGTCGCCCCGAAGTTCAACCTGTCGTCCTCCTGCTCGATCACTTTTGATCGAAGGGATCACCCCACTAGCATCCGCCACGGCGGATTTGCCGCATTGGTTCTAGACCCAATCATTGATGGATTTCACCTCACTAGAGTCCTTATGGACGGCGGCAGCAGCATGAACCTGCTTTATCAGGATACAGTGCGAAAAATGGGCATAGATCCCTCAAGGATTAAACCCATAAAGACGACCTTTAAAGGCGTCATATTGTACAGGCTCGGTTACACTCGAAGTGGTCTTCGGATCCCCGGATAATTTCTGAAGCGAGGAGTTAATCTTCGACATAGTCCCGTTCCGCAGTGGCTATCACGCCCTGCTCAGACGAACCGCATTTGCAAAGTTCAATGCCGTGCCGCACTATGCATACCTCAAGCTCAAGATGCCAGGCCCTCGAGGAGTCATTACGGTCAATGGAAACACCGAACGCTCTCTCCGAACGGAGGAGCATACGGCGGCCCTCGCGGCGGAAGTACAAAGTAGCATCTCAAGGCAATTCTCTAGTCCAGCTATTAAACGTCCGGACACCGTCAAGCGCGCCCGGAGTAACATACAACAAGACCGCCTGGCACGTTCCGAGAAAGCGTAGCAGTGCGGCCCCAACCCCAGCCCTCGCGAAATTGCGAAACCAGTACAACGCGTACATAACTACGCCCTGGAAATACCATGGGCATAAGGGGAGGAGCACAACCACGGCATGCCCAAAATGCGGCTCAACCGCACTAGGGGCTCCCGATTTTGTCATTTCTTTTTTCTTACTTTCAGGACTCCACTCTCCGGAAGGCTTGTCCAGCAGTACAATCGCCGAACACACGATGCAACAGCCAGGGAGGCAGCAAGCTACATCGAATGCCCAGGTGGTCTCTATAACGAGCTAAATACCTGTCTTACATAAAATCTCACAGCTTGCCCCTGGAGGGGGACATATCAAATAATCCCATCTCTTGCTTATCGCACTATTTGTATCGTTCTGCTTTCACAACGGCCTTTTAATAAACAATACATAGCTCTTGTCTATTATTGCATTCATTTTTTATGTAAACATGTTCAGTTATGACATTATGCAACCGTACACTTTGGTACGGCCAATACACCAGGGGCTTAAGTACCCCAGAATATGGTGTGAGAAGTTCGAACACTCTCACGAGTACGGCACCCCGAACGTATAGCATTATATGCACCGGCTCCGAATCATGTCTTGGGTCAATAGTTGGGTTTGCCTGGCTCCCATGTTTTGGTACCTTACATTCCGTTATATCGGCTAAGGTAGCATTGGGAGAACTACTGCGATTGTGCCCCGGTTGAGCTGGGTTAAGCACCTCAGTAGAGAAAGCTAAAACTGACCGTCATGATAGGGCGAGAGTCGGTCGCTGTTCGAGAGGTTTCGAGTCCCTAAAGACATATGCCGCTTAGAGCGAGGAGCTGGCTTTGTCCGGCCTAGGCGTGGATAGCGCCCCGAACTCGATCTTCTGAATACTAGGGGCTTCGCCGAAATTTAAAATTATAGAATTCTATGGCTAAGTGAGAGTGATAAAGCATTATAGTCTGATTGCCTTGTTCGTTGTGCTAAGCACCTCCCTCGAAGGACCCAAGAATGGGAAAAGGAGCGCTCAGGTTTATCCCGAACACCCCAGCACTCGTGGCATGGGGGTAGAAGCCGATGACTCGCCATCTCTCAGATTTAATAAACGGCCGCACAGAAGGTAATATTTTAAATTCAAAAAGCGTTGCTTAGCGCATATGAACAAGTTTTCAGCGCACAGGATAACATGAGCGAGTTTACTCAAAAATTACATCCTTGGAACACTCATTCGCCACAAGGCAGGCACCCTTTAGGACGCCCTCATAATACAACTCGGGCTTGCGATGCTCCTTCCCCTTCAGTGGACCATCTGTCACCAGCTTCTCAGCATCCATCTTGCCCCAGTGTACTTTAACACGGGCAAGGGCCCTACAGGCCCTTCGATGCATACGGAGCACTTGATGACTTCAAGCCGTGGACAGGCATCCACCAGCCGCCTCACCAGCCCAAAGTAGCTCCCAGGCATGACCTCCCCAGGCCATAGCCGGCCTATAAGGCCCTTCATGGCCTGTTTGACTACCTTATGGAGCTCGACCAGCTGCTTCAGCTAGTCGCTCAAGGGCACCGGGTGTCCGGCCTCAACATACTGGGACCAGAACACCTTCTCCGTCGAGCTCCCTTCCTCGGCTCGGTAGAATGCGGCAGCATCGGACAGACTGCGGGGCAGATCTGTGAATGCTCCTGGAGAGCTCTGGACTCGGGTAAGTAACAAGTAATTCACTTTCATGTGCTTGCTTTGCATAAAGAATGCCTTACCCGCCGCTATCTTCTTCATCGCCTCAATTTCCTGGAGGGCTTTTTGGGCTTCGGCCTTGGCAGATTTGGCGCTCTCAAGGGCCGAGGAAAGCTCGGACTCTCGAGTCTTTGAGTCAAGCTCCAAACTCTCGTGTTTTTCACAAGAGCGTGGAGCTCTTGCTGCACCTCCGCCACCCGCACGTCCTGCTTTTCTCGCTCGGTGCGCTCCACGACCGCATTGTCTTCGGCCTTGGACAGCGCTTCCTTCAGGGTCGCCACCTCGGTTGTGGCCCCTGTAATACTCACGTTGGTCCTGTCATTATTTGCAACCAGATCTTTTTATATACTTACATAAGGTATTACTTACCTTCCTTGTCCTCGAGCTGCTTCTTGGCAAGGTCGAGCTCGTTCTCGGACCGCTCGAGGCTCTGCTTCAATGCACCAACCTCCGCAGTCAGTGCGGCAGAGGTCAGCAGTGCAGCCTGCATTCCCATATTGACATACTTATGTTAGACTCCTGCGTATATCTTTTTAGATCCTCAGTTCGGCTTTTCTTCCCGAGCACCAAACAGAGCATTAGGGGCTACTGTCTATGCGGTGATATTTTTACATGTCTTAAATACATACCTCAAAGCCTGTTAGAAGGCTGGCACAGGCTTCCGTCAGCCTGCTCTTGGCGGACTGAACCTTCTGGATCACCGCACTCATAATAGTGCAGTGCTCCTCGTCGATGGAGGCGCCATTAAGCACCTCCAGCAAATTATCCGGTGCCTCTGGTTCGACAAAGGTCACCGGCGTCGTAGGCTTGCCCTTCTTACTAGGGGGGCGCCTGCCGGACTCCGGAACTACTGAAGGTTCCGGTGCGGTGTCCAGCCCAGGGCCAGACTTAGAGCCCTTTGGGGTTTTATCCCCTCTGCGCCTGGAGTCCGGGAGGTTGCCTTGCGGCGCCTCCAGGACCACCTCCTCCTGGCTTGGCCCCTTTTGGGACTCCACCTTGGCATCGTCCGTAGGGCGAGGGGAGGTAGCGGTTGGGAGTGAAAGACTATTCACATCCGACGAATCCAGGGAGCCGCTCGATGAAGCGTCGAGCCGGGCCTTGGGCGGACTGCATGATTATATTCGGCGTCAGAAGATACTGTGCAATAAAGGAACGCCATGAGTTATTCTGGTACCCGGATACTTACGATTTTGCCAAGGGCTTGGCCCTGGATGGCCACTTCTCTTCGCCGTCACCGGCGTTGGTGGAGTAGTCCGGAGGAAGGGTCTTTCCCTTCTTGGACCCTCCGCCGCCCCTAGTTGGGGCGGCCTTCCTTTTCTTTCCTCCCACCGTTGGAGGGGGAGAGGCCTCTTCTTCCTCCTCCTCGTCTTCGTGGGAGGGGTGCGCTTCAGAGTCATCGGACGATGAATCTGACACCACCAGGCGCCGGGAACTCTTTCGAGTTCCTGTGGCCTTCTTCTTGGCCTTCTTCTCCGGCACCACGTGAGGTGCCGGGACCAGCAGCTTCGCCAAGCGGGCATCTGCTGGGCCTTCGGGCAAAGGAGCCGGACAGTCGATCTATCCGGACTTCTTCTGCCAGTCCTGTCAAAGGAACAGGAGCTTAGATCCCGCATAGAGTCAAACTATGAAAAACAAGTATCCCGTGAAGGGTAAAACAAGCTTACTATGCTGGCTTGGCGCTTCGTGCAGAATCTGCGATCCTCGGTAATGGGAGGGGGAACCTCGGAGCCCTTGAATAGCACCTTCTAGGCATCCTCGTGCGTTGTGCCAAAGAGCCTGGACAAAGTTTGGTGCTGGGCCGGGTCAAACTCCCACAAGTTAAAAGCCCGTCGTTGACACGGGAGGATCTGGCGGAAGAGCATGACCTGGACTATGCTGACAAGTTTAACCTTCTTGTCCACCAGGTTTTGGACGCAGGTTTGGAGTCCGGTCAGCTCTCCCGAATTACCCCATGACAGGGCCGTCTCTTTCCAGGAGGTGAGCCGTGTGGGGATGCTAGATTGGAATTCAGGGGCTGCTTCCCATTCAGGGTCACGCGGCTCGGTGATGTAGAACCACCCTGATTGCCACCCTTTGATGGTTTCCACAAAGGAGCCCTCGAGCCATATGATGGTTTCCACACTCTGCTTGCTGGCCGCCCACTACCTTCGGCTTGACATTGAAGGTCTTCCGCCATAAGCCGAAGTGGGGCTTGATGCGGAGGAAGGCCTCGCACACGACGATAAATGCCGAGATGTTGAGGATGAAGTTCGGGGCTAGATCATGGAAATCCAGGCCGTAGTAGAACATGAGCCCCCGGACAAACGAGTGGAGTGGGAAGCCCAGTCCGCGGAGGAAATGGGGGAGGAACACCACCCTCTCATGGGGCCTGGGGGTGGGGATGAGCTGCCCCTCATCTGGAAGCCGGTGCGCAATGTCATTGGACAAGTATCCGGCTTTCCTCAACTTTTTGATGTGCCCCTCCGTGATGGAGGAGGCCATCCACCTGCCTCCCGCTCCGGACATGGCTGGAGAAGGTTGAGGTGGGAAGTGCGGACTTGGGCGCTGGAGCTCGAGTGCGCGGAAATGGATAAGCGAAGGAGGAAGAAGGCGTAGATGAAAAAGGTGGATCCTTATCCCCTTATATGGGCGGACGAAACTATGTGCCCCCACCAGCCTGGTAAAACTCGCTTATCTCCCGAGCGCCGTGATTAATGGCATGGTTGGGTTACCCACGCCCGTATTGATGAGAATTCCAGAATAAGGGGACACGATCTCTGCTTCGACAAGACGTGCCAAGGAAACCACCTTGCTAAACGCGCTGAGGTGGGATAGTAAAACGATTCGAATAAAGGCTTGGCCGTGGCGTGATGTCACGCTGCAGAATACGTCAGCAGATTAGATTTGTACATATATTATTCTCTCTATGGTGGTATGTGGAACTTATTTTGCAGAGCCGTACACTATCCTTGTGTTCAAAATCTTCTATGAAGTATTCGGAGGAGGAACCCGCCTTGCAATGCCGAAGACAATCTGCGCGCCGGACTCGTCGTCATTGAAGCCTGGTTCAGGGGCTACTAAGGGAGTCCTGGATTAGGGGGTGTCCGGATGACCAGACTATACCTTTGGTCGGACTCCTGGACTATGAAGATACAAGATTGAAGACTTTGTCCCGTGTCCGGATGGGACTTTCCTTGGCGTGGAAGGCAAGCTTGGCGATACGGATATGTAGATCTCCTCCCATTGTAACCAACTCTGTGTAACCCTAGCCCTCTCCGGTGTCTATATAACCCGGAGGGTTTTAGTCCATAGGACAAACAACAATCATACCATAGGCTAGCTTCTAGGGTTTAGCCTCTCTGATCTCGTGGTAGATCTACTCTTGTACTACCCATATCATCAATATTAATCAAGCAGGAGTAGGGTTTTACCTCCATCGAGAGGGCCCGAACCTGGGTAAAAACATCATGTCCTTTGTCTCCTGTTACCATCCGCCTAGACGTACAGTTCGGGACCCCCTACCCGAGATCCGCCGGTTTTGACACCGACAGCCACCTTTTGACCAAGTCAAACGGGGCCGGCCTTTTCATAGGAATGGGCCTCTATTGGGCCGTGCCACGTGTCGACGTATCATAGGCGCCTTAGGTCCAATGAGTGGATGACATTTGTCCCAACTGTGAGCCGACACATCTTTCTTCCAGCCAATGATGATTTTACACGTGGAAAATCCCCATTGGTCAGGGTTATTAATGGGTTATTGGATCCAAAACCGGACCCGGTAGCTTAACGGTGTTCCGTTACGGTGGATGCCACGTGTCGGTCACCCTTGGCAAAAGCACTTCTGTGACGCGCGATTTATCGTCATGGAAGTGGACACTCCCGGGATGATAATTTTGATAATGTCATGGAACACTTCTACGACAACACAGGTATGACTATCTTGATTTTGTCATAAAATCGTCATGGATGTACATGCATGACAGAAAACGCTACCTACTGTGACAAACACGTATAATCACGGAAGTGTATTTTTTTTAGTGTGAGGTTCAAGTTGGATAGCCAAGATGATGCAACCAGACAAGCTTGCACCCATGTTTTCAAGTCTGCTCTGCGATAGTATCGATATAACTTGAGGAAAACTCACTTTGAAGGCAAGGCTAACAGTGAACTTGCCCAAACAGCTCCAGTGGAAAATATATCGGATGAAGACTGGAGAGGCCTCGTTAAACACTGGTCTGATCCGAAGTATCAGGTACATTATATTATATGTGATCATATCACATTTTGAATTCCTATTTACGCATGTTCCACACAAATCTATCTTCTTGTAGGTGAACTGTTCAAAGAACAAGGCCAACCGTATGAAAGTGAAATTCCAACAAACGACAAGATCTCGTAGCTGTATTGCACCCTAAGATGCTCTTGTAATTAGTTGTTGTTTCACTCTTTTCGTTGTACCATATTATCAGATCTATATTGACTTGTTCCAAATGCAGAGGAAAGCCCGCAAGGACCAAAAAGTACCTGAACTAAATGTTGTGGAAATCTTCAAGGATTGTCACACCAGCAAGAAGAAGGGCATGACTACACCAGTCAAAGCCGATGTTGTAAGTCCTTAATCCTCATGCCTTTTAACCACTACTTACTCTGACTTGTGCCTTGAACTGCATGGTTTGCAGCCAATGTCTATTACTCTTTTCAATTTTATATACAATTGTCTTAGCGTATCATTGCACCTTACAAGGTTTAAAAGAGAGGAGTGATGTTCCTTAGATCTTGACCTGTAATCTAGTTCCGTGATGGACTTGCCCACACAACGTTACAATTGCATATTTGTCTATTCTTAGTTGTTTTGTTATATGAATGATGTCATACTATGCTTTCTGTATTAAAAATTTGTCTCTTTATCCTTAGCTGTCAATACAATGTGAAGAAATAGACAATACATTAGCGATGGTACATGGTCATATGTTTGGAACCTGGTTTTATTATGTACTTTGCAGTGAAATACAACTAATATTTTTCATAGGTTCACCAGAATAAGTTCTGTATATAGAACAAAGCTATTTTGTTTGGTTTTGCTGCCTCCTTAATATCTTCTGTTCTGGTACTACTAATGCAAAAACTCAACTTTTCAGCAAGCTATGGAAAAAATGGTGGAATCGCCACCTTTTGAAGGTGGCGAGGCAACTATAAACGCAATGTCAGCTCTTGCTGCAGTGGGTCAGTACATGTCCACTAACAGTGCCAAAAGCACGTTCCTGCGTAATACTGGGTTGGTTATTAAGGCAATCTCGTCCAAACTGCCTCATGATCAAGATATGCAAGCTCAAATCAATGTTATATCGGCACTCCAGACTCCATTCCCTAACAGAGACCCTTTGTGCAACAAGGACAGACATTGTTCGATGTCATCAAGATATGCATGGTTTTGAAACCAGACTATCATACATTTGCAATGTTGTTCAGGAGCCTAGGTGAAATGAAGGCGAAGGTTATGGTGCTCCATCAGATAATACAGCATGAAAACATAACAGTCAGGTCAAATGAACTGAGCTTCTGAACTTCTGGTGGTGCATTTATCTACCAGACTGTTAACTTTTATTCCAACCTTCTTTTTTTATAGTTGTAATTTGTTTTGTTGTGATACCAAATTTGTTCTTAATGTGCAGCCACCGGCTGAAGAAAATAGCAAGCCATTTTTGTGTAGTGTAGGGTGTTCCTATATTTGCAGTGGTGGCGATCTTTGATGCCGAGTGGATGTAATCAGTGTAATCGCCTTAATAGCCTAGCGTTAGTTTCGAGCTTATTTATTCCCTAGTCTTATTTTTCACTGCTTTGCTAGTGGCCGCAACAACCATGGGCCATATACGGACCGTGGTAACCTTGAACCTACTACGGGCCATAGGATCCATGGGTCTCCTACGGGCCGTCGATAAATGGGCCTCCAACAGGGCCGTAGAATTGGTGGGCCTCAGGCCGTCGGATAAATGGGTCTACGTGGGTCGTAAATGGGCGTAATTGGTATCGGCCCAGCACGGTAATGGGCCGTTAACAGGCCGGAGGACAACAAAGGCTTAATTCTGTCACAGGCATAATGGGTCGTTAATCGGCCAGAATATAGGACGGGCTGGAAACGGCAAAACGGGTTAACAGGCTAGAAACGGGCTGACTCTTGCCACGCGCCAAATTTGGCCCATTAGGGGAACAGGCCAGTAACGGGCCGGAAGTAATCGAGGTCCGGAAATGAGCCCAAGAACGTATGGGCCGTCAGTAGGCCGAAGCTAACACGGGCTGGAAACGGCCATGTGAATCATGGGTCGTTAAGGGGTACAAAGAAATTTATTGTTCATTATGGGCTAGAGCCACCGTGGGCCTCTAAAGGGCCTAAAGATACGAAGGCCTCATATGGGCCGAAAGACGTCGTGGGTCATACATGGGCCAAAAGTGAAATGGGTTGGTGTTATATTCGATGGCCCACATGACATTGTTGGGCCGATTTTGGGTACGCCCTAACGGGTCGTGAGTTACCGGGCCGTAAAATGGGCTATTTGCGAAGAGACCGTTAATACGCTTTTCATGGGCCAGCCCGCTAACTTTTTACCAAGTCAAATGGGCCGGCCTTTGTAAGCTAAATGGGCCAGTGGTGGGTCGTCGCACGTGTCAACATATCATAGGCGCCTATCTGGCCCACTGACGAGCTGACACGTGTTTCCTCTGGCCAATCAGAATTTTACACGTGGAAATTTCCCACTAGTCCAGGCTATTAACGGGTTATCGAATCCAAAACCGGACCCGATAGCTTAATGGCGTCCCGTTACGGTGGATG
The DNA here is from genome assembly GCF_018294505.1 of Triticum aestivum. NCBI lineage: Eukaryota > Viridiplantae > Streptophyta > Magnoliopsida > Poales > Poaceae > Triticum > Triticum aestivum. The sequence continues at coordinate 205,332,204 of NC_057810.1, read as the reverse complement.
CCACGTGTCGGTTACCCTTGACGAAAGCACTTCTGTGACACGCGATTTATCGTCATGGAAGTGGACACTTCCGTGATGATAATTTTGGTAATGTCATGGAACACTTCTACGGCAGCACAGGTATGACTATCTTGATCCTGTCATAAAATCGTCATGGACATGACAAAAAACATGACCTACTGTGACAAACACATATCATCAGGAAGTGTATTTTTTGTAGTGGGAGCTTCGAGCAAAGAGATCGAAATCCGCGGTTTTGGGAGCAAGAACACGAGAGGGAGAGAGAGAGAGAGAGAGAGAGAGTGAGTGGTAGTGATTTTTCTGTGTGAATGGAGTGGTGTGGGAGGAAGAAGTAAGTGAGAGGCCCCACCAGGTGGGAAGCACCCACCAGGGCGTGCATGGGGGTCCTGGAGCGCCCAGGTGGGTTGTGCCCACCTGGTGCACCTCCCTCTGATATTATTTGCACCAGAAATTCATAAATATTCGGAAAAAAATCATATCAGATTTTCAGAGCATTCTGAGAACTTTTATTTTTGGGACATTTTTTATTGCACGGAAAACTCAAAAAACAGATAAAGCACGGTATTTTATTTTATTTAACTAATAAAAACATAAAACAAAAGGTAGGGACGGAAGGTAGTGCTTACTAAATTCATGAACTTCATACCTCTCAAAAATGATCTGTTAATAAGGTTGATCAAGTCTTGTTAACAACCAATTTCGATTAGCATGAAACCGAAGAACTTTCGTAAATCACTAAGTTACCTCAATGAGGATACGAATGTCACCAACAATAATCATTTCATATTTCTTTTTTACAGTAGGTAGAGGTAGTTGAAAACTTCCAATAGTGATTGTCGGAGATTTTCAATAACATTAATACCATTCACTTGGAATTGTTTCTTCGGAAAGTGCACCATATGCTCATTACCATTGATATGAAAAGTGACCTTGCTTTTATTGCAATCAATAACAGCCCCTACGGTATTCAAGAAGGGTCTACCAAGGATAATGAATGACATTGCAATCAATCAGAATTTTACACATGGAAATTTCCCACTGGTCCAGGCTATTAACGGGTTATCGAATCCAAAACCGGACCCGATAGCTTAATGGCGTCCTGTTATGGTGGATGCCACGTGTCGGTTACCCTTGACGAAAGCACTTCTGTGACGCGCGATTTATCGTCATGGAAGTGGACACTTCCGTGATGATAATTTTGGTAATGTCATGGAACACTTCTACGGCAGCACAGGTATGACTATCTTGATTCTGTCATAAAATCGTCATGGACATGACAAAAAACATGACCTACTGTGACAAACATGTATCATCAGGATGTATTTTTTTGTAGTGGGAGCTTCGAGCAAAGAGATCAAAATCCGCGGTTTTGGGAGCAAGAACACGAGAGAGAGAGAGAGAGAGAGAGAGAGTGGTAGTGATTTTTCTGTGTGAATGGAGTGGTGTGGGAGGAAGAAGTAAGTGAGGGGCCCCACCAGGTGGGAAGCACCCACCAGGGCGCGCCTGGGGGTCCTGGCGCGCCCAGGTGGGTTGTGCCCACCTGGTGCACCTCCCTCTGATATTATTTGCACTAGAAATTCATAAATATTCGGAAAAAAGTATCAGATTTTCAGAGCATTCTGAGAACTTTTATTTTTGGGACATTTTTTATTGCATGGAAAACTCAGAAAACAGACAAAGCACGGTATTTTATTTTATTTAACTAATAAAAACATAAAACAAAAGGTAGGGACGGAAGGTAGTGCTTACTAAATTCATGAACTTCATACCTCTCAAAAATGATCTGTTAATAAGGTTGATCAAGTCTTGTTAACAACCACTTTCGATTAGCATGAAACCGAAGAACTTTTGTAAATCACTAAGTTACCTCAATGAGGATACGAATGTCACCAACAATAAGCATTTCATATTTCTTTTTTACAGTAGGTAGAGGTAGTTGAAAACTTCCAATAGTGATTTTCGGAGATTTTCAATAACATTAATACCATTCACTTGGAACTGTTTCTTTGGAAAGTGCACCATATGCTCATTACCATTGATATGAAAAGTGACCTTGCTTTTATTGCAATCAATAACAGCCCCTGCGGTATTCAAGAAGGGTCTACCAAGGATAATCGACATGTTTTCATCCTCGGGCATCTCAAGTATAACAAATTCAGTCAAAATAGTAACATTAGCAACAACAACGGGCACATCCTCACAAATATTGATAGGTATGGCAGTTGATTTATTAGCCATTTGCAAGGATATTTCAGTAGGTGTGAGTTTATTCAAATCAAGTATTTTATATAAATAGAAAGGCATAACACTAAAGCTCCCAAATCACATAAAACAGTTTTCACATAATTTCTTTTAATGGAGCAAGGTACAGTTGGTATTCCCGGATCTTCAAGTTTCTTAGGTACTCCATCTTTTAAAGTGTAATTAGGAAGCATAGTGGAGATTTCAGCTTCCGGTATTTTTCTCTTATTGGTGATGATGTCTTTCATATACTTTGCATAACGAGGCATTTTCAAGATATCAGTCAAGCGAGTGCGCAGAAAGACTAGCCTAATCATTTTAGCAAAGCGTTCAAATTCTTCATCATCTTTATTTTTATTTGACTTAGGTGGAAAGGTCATAGGATTTTCAACCCATGGTTCTCTTTCCTTTCCATGTTTTCTAGCAACAAAGTCTCTTTTGTCATATCTCTTATTCTTAGGTTGTGGGTTATCAAGATAAACAGCTGGTTCTATCTCAAGATCATTATCTGGTTCTTTATCATTAGGTTGAGTGTTTTCATGAACCTCATCATTATCCTTTTCATTATCAGAAGGTGAGTGTTCATTACCAGATTGAGTTTCAGCATGAGATATAGAAACTTCATTATCATTATCAGGAGGTTTTTCTACTTCAGGTTCACTAGAGGCAGGCAAAGTCCTATCATTTTTCTACTTCTTTTTCTTTTTAGAAGGACTAGGTGTAGTGGTGTTGTTCCTTTGAGAATCTTGTTCAATTCTCTTTGGATGTCCCTCGGGATAAAGTGGTTCCTGAGTCATTTTACCTCCTCTAGTTGCTACTCTAACAGCAAAGCCACTTATATTATTGTTCATTTCATCAAGTAACTCTCTTTGAGATTTAGCAACTTGTTTTAATTGAGTCTGAACCATAGAGGCATGTTTTCCTACACCTCTAACATCATTTGAGATTCCAAATAACAAGTCACTTAAGCGAGCAATCATATCAGAGTTGTATTTCAATTGTATCATAACATTTGCATTCAAGTGATCTTGCTTTCTAATGTAATTATCAAACTCATAAAGGCATTGACTAGGATGTTTATTATGAGGATCATCACTATCATTGAATTTCATTAAAGATTTTACCTCTACCACCATGGGTAGTGGTGGTGCTTCAAGCCCATGTATTTCTTCGATAGGTGGTAAACTTTTAACATCCTCGGCCTTAATACCTTTTTCCTTCATAGATTTCTTTGCCTCTTGCATATCTTTGGGACTGAGATATAAGATACCCCTCTTCTTCGGAGTGGGTTTAATAGGTGTTTCAGGAGGAGTCCAATCATCATGATATTTTAATATGTTATTCAATAATTCCTCAGCTTGCCCAATAGTTTGTTCCCTGAAAACACAACCAGCACAACTATCTAGGAAATCCCTAGAAGCATCGGTTAGTCCATTATAGAAGATATCAAGTATTTCATTTTTCTTAAGAGGATGATCAGGCAAAGCATTAAGCAATTGGAGAAGCCTCCCCCAAGCTTGTGGGAGACTCTCTTCTTCAATTTGCACAAAGTTAAATATCTCCCGCAAGGTGGCTTGTTTCTTATGAACAGGGAAATATTTTCAGAGAAGTAATAAATCATATCCTGGGGACTACGCACACAACCAGGAGCAAGAGTATTGTACAAGCTTTAGCATTACCCTTTAATGAGAGCAAAAATAACTTGAGAATATAGTAATAGCGAATCTACTCATCATGAGCAAAGAGGGTGGCTATATCATTCAACTTAGTAAGATGTGCCACAACAGTTTCAGTTTCATAACCATGGAAAGGATCAGATTCAACCAAAGTGATTAACTCTGGGTCGACAGAGAAATCATAATCCTTATCAGTAATAACAATAGGTGAAGTAGCAAACTCAAGATCACATTTCATTTTAGCACTCAGAGATCTTTCTTTATACTTGCATAATAATTTCTCTAGATCATCTCTATCCTTACAAGCAAGAATATCTCTAGTTGCCTCCTCACTCATAGTATACCCTTCCGGTAGCTTTGGCAATTCATATCTAGGAGGACTAGTTCTAGTAGGTGTTTCAAGATTTTCAGTTTCAAGTTCATCATCAGATTCAACAATATCATGTTGTCTTACTCTAGCAATTTGTTCATCAAGAAATTCACCTAGTGGCACATCATCATCAAGCAAGGTACTAGCATCATCATGAGTAGCATTCATAGCAGAAGTTGCATCATCAATAACTTGCAACATATCCAAATTAATAGCATGTTGTGGAGTTGCAAGTTTACTTATAACAGGAGGTGAATCTAAAGCAGAACTGGATGGCAGTTCCTTACCTCCCCTCGTCTTTGAGGGAAAATCCTAGTCTTACCATCCTTCAGATTCTTCATAGTGATAATATGATAATAATCCCAACACTATTGGAATTAGCTTATTTGCCGTCTGCCAGTTCTTTGCCGTCAGCTGGTGGACGGCAAAGAGGCACTTTGCCGTCTGCTTGCAAAAAACAGACGGCAAAGATGCCAGTTGCCATCAGCCAATTATTTGTCGTCTGCCAGCAGATGGCAAAGAATCTTTACCATGTGCTGGCGGACGGCAAAGAGGTGGGGCTATCTCTTTTTTGCGGGTACAAAGAAAATCGTTGACCCCCACCTCCTCTCTCTGTCTCCCCTCTCTCCGCACGGCCCCCACCTCCTCTTTCTCTCTCCCCTCTCTCTCTCTCCCGATCGTCTCTCCCTCTCCCTCGCGCGAGCACCTACGGCGGCCAATTTCGGCGAGCTCCGACAGGATTCGATGCCGCCCAGCACACCCACGTGACCCCCTCGCCCCGCTCCTCCATCCCCTCCGACCAGATCTGACTCGCGTGTCCTCCAGTGACCATGCGTGACCCTCCCCTGCGGCTAGGGTTTCGGCCACCATATCGTCGGCGTGGCTCCGGTGTTGCTCCGGTGACTCAGGTGAGTCTCTTCACTCCTCCTCGTCACATCCATCCCTCTCTTTCTCACTGCGTCGCGTCGCGTCTCCTCTCCCTCACAGATCCATCACACCGGGAAGCCATGAAAGGGAAGGACGCCATGGACGGGAAGGACGCCGTGGAGGACGCAGCTCCACCACTTCCCCAACGCCATCCAGGTCCGCCCCTTCTCCTCTCCTCCCCTCTTGGATTTCTTCTTTTCCTGCCTTGCACCCGTCCACTCAAGTTCTAAACCAAACAAGAAAAATTATCAATCTTGTTTTTGCTGCATATGCAATAATGGTTGAGGAGGACTCAGTTGTTCACTTCTATAATTGTGCCATAAATCGGTTTACTCTGCTTGAGGGCTGCCGTGGTTAGCTCGATTTGATAGGGTCCTTACTACATATGCTGCAGGGATTTAACTTGACTTGTTAATAATGAGTGTCAATCAATCAAACACAAGGAAACTATAAATGCTTACTATTTCGTATAGTGATCGTTGTGTTGTGTATAGGTAAAACTTGTGTTGTCCTTATCTACTTCGGAGGCATCATCATGTGTTGTCAATTTAGTTTCTGCCATGGTTTTGGTTTGGTCCTGCTTATGCCAAATCGATCATTCATTGCTTCTGAACACTCTACCTTTAATCTTTGCTTCTGTAAAACCGGCCTTTCTTCTATTGAATGGAGTGTTTGCTTACTATGCGGGAAAAGTAGCTCATTCATCGCTGATTTGGCATGTGCAACCAAAGTGGACGGACCGCATTTAGGTCCAGTCACCATGAGGATCCTCTGGCGGTGCTGGATGTGCCGTGGCGCGATGGTGCCCCCGGGTGGCGCCTCCGTGCTGCGGTGTCCCTGGTTGGCGCCTTCGTGCCCGTGCTCTCAGTGGCGCCGCCGTTGTGGTGCTCTCTGGCAAGCTCCGGCTTGTTGTGGTGGTGTTGGTTGTGATGCTGGTCACACCATAGTGATGGTGTGGCTGCATCCTGCTTCGGCTACAACTCCTTTTGGTGAGCTTCTCCTTGCTCCCCTCCTGATCTCTCTAATGCATAGCTCTTGATCTTGTTGGATGTGAGGCTCTATTAGCTGTGGTTAGCTGCTGTAGATGAGCATCAACTTGTATTGGAGCTCTCTGTGATGGATTCTTGCTGTGTCAGGGTTTTGGTCAGTGACCATCTATGTGTATTTGTGAAGTATATATACTCTTGTACTGCTCTGTTCTGTGTAGTTGATCCTGGAGTTGTTACTTTGGTCAGTTACTTTACTCATGAACGGATACTCACTTGTTCTTAGTTATTTTACTTCTAATACTGATATGAACAGATACCACTTGGTTTGGCTAGTCCTGTTTGTCTCTTTCTAATAGCCTATGAACAGATACTATACTTGGTTTTGGTTGTTACTTTCCTAGTTTTCTACTGATAAGACAGATACTACATCTGATTTGGGCGGTGATGCTGGTCTGAGCCCCCCTCTCTTAGGCTTAATTTACATGTGACTATCCCTGTGCTGTGATGAACTTGCCCTGGCACTTCCAGGCTGTCTGAGCACATAATCCCTCAAGTATACCTAGAGGTCTTCTGTAGCTCTCCTTAATAGTTATCTCTTCTAAGCTGCTGGTGGTTGGATGTGTTGGGACTTGGTCTGGTTGGCTGGTTGTGATGTATATCTCCTCCTGGAGCTTTGTTTTTGGCATTGCACAGTGACATGTACCTATTGTCACTAGACAAAACTGATTGTGGTGATGAAGTCTAATCTTTGGCTTTAATCACTAGTTTTGAGTTGGCTTAATTCCTGGAGCTAGTACTGATAGTGGTCTTTGTGTTGGCATTTAACTTACTGCTAATTGTGGTGGCTTCTTGATTGGGTCCTTGGCTGGTTCTCTTCTTTGGCTCTTTGGTATTGGTTTACTCTATTTGGCTTTCTAATTAAGATCACTTTGAAAATAAGGATCTTAACTAAGATTATCTTGATCTCAAGTACTGGCTCCTACAGAATTGCATTTCACCAAGTGAAATGCTACATTTCTACTCCTAACCCATTCTCTCTTTCTTAGTGTTTTTGTTATGCAGGTTGGAAGAAAAGAAGAAGATACAGAGAAGATCTTAGTAATAAGATAGTTTTTAGGAAAATAGATATTTAGTTTTAGATCATTCCTTGTAATATTTGTTGGATATGTGTTCATGGATATGTGTTGGATATATATGTGTTCATGACTATATATTGGTAACATGTGTTGGATATGTGTTCATGGATATGTGTTCATGGATATGTGTTGGATATATATGTGTTCATGAGTATTGGTAATATGTGTTGGATATGCTATATTGGTCATACATATAGTCTGTGTTTGATTGTGTTTGATTTTCTATGAAAATGAATTGATATAAGAAGAAACAAAATTAATGCCTATTTGGTCTCTTTGCCATCTGCCAACAGATGGCAAAGAGCCTGCAGCCTTTGCCGTCTGCCAGCAGATAGCAAAGAGCCATGCCCTTTGCCGTCTGCCAGCAGATGGTAAAGAGTCGTGCCCTTTGCCGTCCGCCACTGACGGCAAAGGCCTCTTTTCCGTCCGCTGCAAAAAATAGATGGCAAAGAAGGCCTTTGCCGACCCTGCCTTTGCCGTCGCTGTTTGCCGTCCGTGGCGGACGGCAAAGGCCTTTGCCGTCCGCCATCCTAGCCTTTGTCGTCCGCCATGGCTGATGGCAAAGTACCAGATTCCTGTAGTGCAAGTGACTCAATAAATATAGCTATGCTCCCTAGCAGCGGCGCCAGAAAAAGGTCTTCATAACCCACAAGTATAGGGGATCGCAACAGTTTTCGAGGGTAGAGTATTCAACCCAAATTTATAGATTCGAGACAAGGGGAGCCAAAGAATATTTGAAGGTATTAGCAGTTGAGTTGTAAATTCAACCACACCTGGAGATTAATTATCTGCAGCAAAGTGATTAGTAGCACAGTAGTATGATAGTTTCAATGATAGCATCAACAGTAACAGTAACAGTAGCAACAGTAATAACTTGGCAAGAACACTATAAGATAAATTCATAGGCATTGGATCGGTGACTCGTTGGATGATATTCATCATGAGACAGTTATAACCTAGGGCAATACGGCACTAGCTCCAGTTCATAAATATAATGTAGGCATGTATTTCATAAATAGTCATACGTGCTTATGGAAAGAACTTGCATGACATCTTTTGTCCTACCCTCCTGTGGCAGCGGGGTGCTATTGGAAACTCAGGGATATTAAGGCATCCTTTTAATAGAGAACCGGAACAAAGCATTAACACACGATGAATACATCAACTCCTCAAACTACGTCATCACCGGGAGTGGTCCCGAGTATTGTCACTCCGGGGTTGCCGGATCATAACATGTAGTAGGTGAATATAACTTGCAAGATCGGATCTAGAACATGGATATAATGGTGATAACATAAATGGTACAGATCTGGAATCATGGCACCCAGGCCCAAAGTGACAAGCATTAAGCATGGCAAAGTCATAGCAACATCAATCTCAGAACATAGTGGATACTAGGGATCAAGCCCTAACAAAACTAACTCGATACAGGATGAATCTCATCCAACTCCTCACCGACCAGCGAGCCTACGAAGGAATTACTCACTCCCGGTGGGGAGCATCATGGAATTGGCGATGGAGATGTGTTGGTGATGATGAAGATCAAAGATCCCCCTCTCCGAAGCCCCAAACGGACTCCAGATCTGGCCTCCCGGTGAAGAACAGGAGACGGCGGTGGCTCCATCTCGTGAAACACGATAATTCTTTGTCTCTGATTTTTTCTTGGAAATATGCAATTTTATAGCGTCGGTTTGGGGGTCAGCGGGGCCACTAGGTGGGCAGCACCCACCATGGCGCGCCCTGGTGGGTTGTGCCCACCCAGGTGCCCCCCTTAGGTACCTCCTGGCTCCAAAAATTCTCTTATTTGATATAAAAAATCCTCGCAAAGTTTTGTTCCATTCCGAGAACTTTTATTTCTGCACGAAAACAACACCATGGTAGTTCTGCTGAAAACAGCGTCAGACCGGGGTTAGTTTCATTCAGATCATGCAAATTAGAGTCCAAAACAAGAGGAAAAGCGTTAGGAAAAGTAGATACGTTGGAGACGTATTGACCACCACTTGTGTCATAGGTGTCCTCTCTACCTTTTTGGTGTCTCAATGCCAAAGGGGGAGATAGTGTAGAATTTGCGAGTCTTGTGTTGACTCTTGTGTCGCTTTGCTTTCGTTCTGTTGAACCTTTGTTGCTTTGGTTTGTTGGTTTGTGGTTGTGTTCATGTGAGACCAGGAGACTATCATATGGTGTTAGATATATGCACTCAATCTTATCTTATGGCCTAGTTTGTTTAGTAGATTGTGAGCTTATGCTATCTTGTGCCCTCTACTTCATGCTCACTTACTTTACCTTGCCTCCATGCTTATTGTCACTTATATTGTTGCAAGTTTTGCCGTGTCTATAAAATATAGGGGGAGTATTGATCCTAGTATGTGTGTCGTGTAGTACAAAGCATATCTTTAGAGTGCACACATCTAGGGGGAGCCTCTCTATATTCTATAGATGTTGGGTTTGTCTATGTTCAATTTATATCCTTATGTGCACATCTCGTATTATCATCAATCCACCAAAAATGGGGAGATTGTAAGGGCATATTTCTCCCTATGAGGTTTTGGTGATTGATGACAATGCATTTGCGGACTAATCGTGTGCATTGAGCTTTTCAGAGATCTCATGTCTAGGCACAAGATGATTCGTTGCCCCTCGGAGCCTATCGAAGACGGCGGTTCTCTATGTTTCTTTTCGGTGGATTTGAGTCGTAGGAAACCATACTATTAAGAGGGGGTCCGTTTTGGAAAGGTTAGGGTGGAATCAACACGTACATTTGTTCCTTTGCACCACCTTTCCTTCGCTTCATTGGAGCACCGGTCGTTTACCCTTGTCTATGCGAAGATGAAGGCCTCCAAAGTGCTATAGTTTCTGTGGCGTGCGGTAGTACTGCTTAAGGGAGCAGTAGTACCGTAGCTGCCCATGGTAGTACCGCCAAGGTATGCAGTAGTACCACGTTGTGCGGTAGTATCACTCCTCCCAAGTGGTAGTACTGTGGCCTCCAACCCAGAACACTGGCATGCACGGAAGTAGGAGCGGAAGTAAAATTTTACTTCCGCGCCCTACGCGGTAGTACCGCTCCCTAGGAATGGTAGTACCGTGCTGGATTTTCACACAGTCCAAATCTCAGCGGAAGTGGCCACGGATGTAATTTTATTAGTCCGTGCCTTCCCAGCCCAGTTGAACCCTGCCTTGCGGTAGTACCACAAGGGTGCGGGGTAGTACCGCTCCGGTGGTTCTACCGCTTGTTGCTATGTGCAATAGGGCCTCGTCTAGTCTCTTCCACGCGAGCAGTAGTACCACAAGCTCCTGCAGTAGTACCGCGAGCCTGTGCAGTAGTACCGCATGTCGCGGGCTGAATAAGTGGGTAACGGTTGGATCTTTCCCCCCACTATATAAAAGGGGTCTTCTTCCCCAAGTTGACCACCTCTTCCCTCCCCAAGCTCCATTGTTGCTCGAAGCTCCATTTTCGCCCATCTCTCTCCCTAGCTAATCAAACTTGTTGATTTTCTAGGGATTGGTTGAGAAGGTCCCGATCTACACTTCCACCAAGAGAAATTTGATTCCCCCCACTAATCCCTTGCGGATCTTGTTACTCTTGGGTGTTTGAGCACCCTAGACGGTTGAGGTCACCTCGGAGCCATATTCCATTGTGGTGAAGCTTCGTGGTGTCGTTGGGAGCCTCCAATTAAGTTGTGGAGATAGCCCCAACCTTGTTCGTAAAGGTTCGGTCGCCGCCTTCAAGGGCACCAATAGTGGAATCACGGCATCTCACATTGTGTGAGGGCGTGAGGAGAATATGGTGGCCCTAGTGGCTTCTTGGGGAGCATTGTGCCTCCACACTGCTCCAACAGAGACGTACTTCCTCTCAAAGGGAAGGAACTTTGGTAACACATCCTCGTCTCCACCGGCTCCACTCTTGGTTATCTCTCACCTTTACTTGTGCAAGCTTATATTGTGTTGTATCCTTTGCTTGCTTGTGTACTTGTTGTTGTTGCATCATATAGGTTTTTCACCTATTTGCACATCTAGACAACCTACTTTGATGCTAAGTTTAATTTGGTCAAGAAAAGTTAAAAATTGTTAGTTGCCTATTCACCCCTTGAAAGTGCTAGTATCGACTAGAGGGGGGGTGAATAGGCGATTTTTATGAAAGTCTTCAAAACTTAGAAGTTTCGAAGACAAACAACAGAAATGACCTAGTTGATATGCAGCAGAAGATAAACTACCATAAGCAAGCCACAGTCAAATATGCAATGATGTGAAAGTACAGGACTAATAGCAGCTAAGTAGTAAGGATCAGGATGGAAGATAGGGTGAAGACAATCAACAGTAGTAGTCAAGCAATGAAGTCAAACAGATACACAGATAGGCAGTGACTTCACGAAGACAAACTTAAGTAAAGGATGGAAAGGGATAGAACCAGTCGCTTGTTGAAGACACAGGATTTGTTGGACCAGTTCCAGTTGCTGTGACAACTGTACGTTTGGTTAGGGAGGCTGAGATTTAACTCAGAAGACCGTGTCTTCACCTTATTCCCCTTGAGCTAAGGACACCCAGTCCTCGCCCAATCACTCTGGTAAGTCTTCAAGGTAGACTTCCAAACCTTCACAGACTTCATTCACCGGCAATCCACAATGGCTCTTGGATGCTCAGAACGCGACGCCTAACCGGCTGGAGGATACACAGTCCTCAAGTGTAATAAGTCTTCAGGTCACACAGACAGAAAGACTTCAGTGATGCCTAACACTCTTTGGCTCTGGGTGTTTGGGCTTTGTCCTCGCAAGGATTTCTCTCTCTCAAATGCTTCGAGGTGGGTTGCTCTCAAAATGACAAAAGCCGTGTACTAACTCTGAGCAACCACCAATTTATGGTGTAGGGGTGGGCTATTTATAGCCACAAGGCAACCCGACCTGATTTGTCCGAAATGACCCTGGGTCACTAAGGAACTGACACGTGTTCCAACGGTCAGATTTCAAACACACGCGGCAACTTTACTTGGGCTACAAGCAAAGCTGACTCATCTAGCTCTAGATAAGATTTGCTCTCATTGTCTTCGCTCGAAGACATAGGATTTGGGTTGAGCATCACTTCAGTCACTCTGACCTAGTTCACTTGGACCCCACTTAACAGTACGGTGGTTCCTATGACTCAACAAAGAAGAAAAGGAAACAACGAAACCACACATTCTTCGCGCTCCATAGTCTTCACGCAATGTCTTCTCATGTCATAGTCTTCAATATGAATATATTCTCATACCACCATTGTCTTCAATGTCTTCATACATTTTTAGGGGTCATCTCCAGTAGGTAAACCGAATCAATGAGGGACACTACCTGTGTTATCCTGCAATTCTCACAAAACTAGGGGTGGCACTAGATGCACTTACAATCTCCCCCTTTTTGGTGATTGATGACAAATTGGTTGAAGTTTTCAACGGGGATAAAGTATGTGAAATTGTAAAGGATAGAAATTGTCATCATAAGTAGCAAGGGCTCCCCCTAAAGATGTGCATATAAGTAATTTTGCTTTTGGAATGCAAATGCACATGGCAGGTTGTACCTGTGGAGATCCACTTCAACTTATGAAGATAATTCATCATGCATGAAATGATATAGCAAATAGGATGACATGCATAATGAAAAATGGACGTCTGCAGGATGATCTAAGTGCGGAAGTTATCATCGCACATGCGGAATTTATCATCGCATCACAGTAAAGCAAATAAGTAGCAGACGACCATCAAGTTTAGGTGTTACAACTCAAAGAACCAAATGTTTTAAAAGGCAAGAGTTGTAAGCACGAGGCAAAATATAATGCAACCGCCCATATGAACCCGCTTGAAGACTGTCAACTCATACGCTTCTCCCCCTTTTGTCAGTAAGGACCAAAAAGGTTTGAAGACATAGAGTATCTACTCGTCCTCATGAGTAGGTGAAGCAGCAGGGTTATCGTCATTGGTTGGTGGTGCAAACGAACTTGGTGCAGTGTCGATGCGTGCAGTAGTAGGAAGTGGTGAAGTAGCATCATCTTCGTCATCGATCACTCTGGCATTGACAGTTGCCGCGGAGGAAGAATATTCAGAGTCTTCAAGAGATGGAGTGCAACGTAGGACAGCAGTCCGTGGAGGAGTGGAGTCAAACTGGAATCTTTCATGGAAGCCATCGTCTTGAAGATCTGCTTCAGCACTAAGCAGGGTCAAGCTCTTCCATGATCGCCGGCAAGTTTCATGAGCAACAAAGGCATTCTTGGTGGCAAGGTTACGAATGCGATTGACATCCACCAAGAGGCTTTGCATCTGTCTTTTGAGCCAAAAGTGATGTTTATCCTATTTTTGATGAAGGGCCACAAGAAGTTCTCGGTCATTGAGAATGCGAGAACGCTTCCAAGGCCTTTGGGCGATGGTGCTTTCAGTGGCTTCAGTAGGTGCTCGATGAGGCAGACGAGTATTTCCAGCCAATGGATAGATTCGGTTGCTGCTTGAACACCTTCAATGGGTTGAGTGAAGCTTTGGTGCTCGGCATTCTGAAGACAAAGAGGTTTCTTGGCAGGGTCAGAGTATATGGCTTCAGCTGACATATCAACCTCTGGTAAAAAGATCAGATGATTGCGAGAAGATGGTTGATAGTTGACAGATGAGTGTTGCTTGATGAGGTGCATGACCCATGGAGCATAAAACTTCAGACCAAACAGATCAGATCCAGAAGCAGCAAGTTGCCTGATGAAGAAATCATGTGCATTGAAGTTGATGCCATTGGGGATGTAAAAGACCAATGTCTTCATGGCTCCTTCAAGTTTTGCAGCTGATGAATGTCCTTTGATCGGCCATAGAGTCCGCCTGATGATATGATATATAGTGCGCGGCAGATACTCAAGGTCATCAACAAAGAACTCCTTTGGATATTCAGCATCACGTGGCAAAGGCTTCATCATGCTCAACATCTGGCTCATGTTGGGTTCAGGCTTATGGAAGATGCTTTCCAGTGCATTGCGGTGTTTTTGACAACCAGGTTCATATAGATCTCCGGGAGTGGATAGGCCTGTAAGCTCAATGATGTCAAGAGCTTTGGCTTCATGATGAACATTTCATGTCATCCACTCGAGAACCCAGGTCTTGATATCTCTGTTGTAGCCGCGAATGTGGAGGGTAGCATAGAATTGAAGCAATAGTTCTTCATTCCAATGTTCTTTGTCTGTGACATAGCTGAGCAGACCAGCATCACGAAAACAATCAAGTGCTTCTTCTAAGCACGACAGTCCAGCAATGGCTTCAGTGTCGAGGCGCATATGAGGGAAAATGCACCCTTGATCATACAGAATGCAGGAGTAATAGCTTCTCTGCTGATAGCTCCAGAACCAATCTGATGATATCCTTGGCTTGGAGTAAGGGTTCTTGGCGCTGTCAAAGAAGGTATTGTGGCTTTTGAAGCCATTAGCATTGAAGGACCCTGGTGAGTTTGCAGTCCCTGGAAACCTTGGCAGTCTTGGCTTGGGCTTCTGGACCTGAGGCCTATGCTCAACATGATAATCAAATTGAGGTCCAGAGGCAGTAGGCGGAGGTACCAGAATGGGCCATCGAATAGTGGTTAGCCGACCATGACTGTATGCTTGCTCAACTGTATGGGGCCTTGGTGGCGGAACTGGAGCAGGGGCAACAGCTGAGGCTTCAGGCTGCACAATAGGTGCTTCAGGAGCAGTTGCCTCATTAGCTTCAGGTGCAGTGGCCTCATTAGCTTCAGGCACACTGGTTGGTTCAAGCTCCACATTAGCGTCAGCCATGACAACGTCATTGGTGGTGGCAGCTTCAACATTTTCAACCTCCTCTTGATGAACAGGAGGGTCGGGCACTGGCACGTTCACATTAGGAGCAGCTTCTTCAATAACTGGGGGAGTAGGGACACATACATCTTCTTGATTCTCTTCGGCTGATGCAGCCGGAATGTCTTCAGCAGCTTGGGCTTCAGACATGGAGACATTCATAGTTGGAGTGGGTTCAGAAAACACTTGACGTGCAACAGGTTGGCGTTGCACTTCTCCTTCTGGAACGCTCGACAGAGGGACTTGAGGCCTTTGTCCTTTGCGAAGCCTGCGAAATGCTGGCAACGCCTTTGGAGACGGAGTTGGATGGACCTCAAAGTCTTCATCTTCTTCTTGCACGGGTGGTGTAGCTTGTTGTTGTTGTTGGGGAGTACTCGAGGAGTCTTGTTGCTGTGGGTGATCAGCCCACGATGCATCCTGAGCGATTGGCGTCAGAGGACGACCAATGCTGATGAGTTCGCTGTTCGTAAGAACAGGCGATGATACCATGTTGTGTTCGATCTGAGGAAGAACTTCATCATCTTCAACATTGTCATCATGACCAATGTCTTCAGCAGCGGTGGGTTCAGCTGCTGGTATATCTTCAGCTTCATGAGCCTCTGTGGAAGCAGGCTCATGAACTATCATCCTTCTTTCTTGATGTTCTGACGTAGGGCGAACCACTGAAATGGGTTCAACAACTAAGGGCTCTATGGGAGCAGCCCTAGACTTCTTGGTCTTGCGCTTCTTCTTGGAGGGAGCGGCATCAGAGGCTTCAGTATTCTTCCTCTTTCTGGCTTCAGCCTCGGCAGCCCTCGTCTTCTTCTGTTCTGAAGTGGTTGTGGTGACCTTTGGCTTCGAGCCAGTCATGCTGCTTGGGAAGATAATGCGAGGGGCTTCTTGGCTCGAAGGTGCAGGCTGGTCAGCAAGAAGCTTCTTCTTTTTCTTTGCAGCCATCCTGGGGTCAATGCCAAGATGGCCAAGTGACTTGCGCTTCTCAGCCTCATTGTAGGCAAGCACACACTTATCAGCCAAACTCTTCATTCGCTCACGAGAGCCTTGAGCTTCTTGGCGCTTCTTCAGAAAAGCTTCTTTAAGCTCATGCAGCATGACCTTGAAGTTTCTGACGTCTTGAACACTGAGCTTCACCACATGCTTCTTGAATTGAGCCTTCTCATAATCAATTTTGTTCTTCAACTCAACGATGCGCTGAGCAAGAGCTAGCTCAGAAGCAATGGTGCCATTGAAAGAGATGCTGAGGCCAATGGGAAGCTGTAAATCTTCAAAGCTTAGATTGGGGGTGTCGAACCACTCATCAATGAAGTTATGGATGATTGCCACATCAAAGAGAGGCAAGTGGTTGAAGATTTCTGCTTCTTCCTTGCTCTTTATCAGTTGCTCAAGGGCATCATCAGCAAGATCTTCATCACTGGACAGATCAATGGGTTCTTCTCGCAGAATGGCGGCAGGAGTCAAGGCTTGATCAGTATGCCTGACAAGTTGCTTTTTCTTCTCCGTCTTCTTGGAGATGCGGGATTGATCTTCAGACTGCACACTGGCTTCAGGAGGTGCAGTGGCCAGTGGCTTCACACGGGAAGCTTTTGGAGGAGCAGCTGATGATGAAGCCTTAATCTTCTTTGGCTTCAGCGGCCTTGGAGGTGGAGCTGGGGCTTCATTAGAATCAGCATCATTGTCAGAGTGATCCACTTTGGCACCTTGTACCAAGATGTAGGAGATGAGGCCATCAAGGTTTGCAAAGAGGCCAATTCTATTTTCTTCAGCTTCACGTGTGCCATCATCACGGGGAGCAGAGGGACCAGGATTGAAGTCTAATCCCCGTGACTTCTTGTTTTCCTTTGCCGAAGCCTTAGCAAACTGGAAGTTGCACTTGAAGAGATTGTCGTCACGACACCAGACCAATGATGTGGGATCGGCATTCTCAGGCTGAGGTCCACGGACCATGCAAGGATAGAAATCTTGTGAAATAGCTTCAGCTCTGTTCTTGGGTTGAAGACCTCGATAGAGAATATCGCCCCAAGGACTTTTGATTGCATTCTTCTCTGCATATTCCTTGGTTACAAACTTGTACTTGAACCACTCTTCAGCCCAATAGCGTCGAATCCATTGGATTCGTGTCTTGCGCTGATGATATGTCTCTTCAGGATCTGTCTTGTAGAGCTCTACTAGGTCATCAGGCAAATCTTTGGATGTTCCTTCTCGGCGCTGTCTGCCACCCTTCCTTGCTGATTTTTCTGCAGCCATGAACTTCAAACTGAATGGCTTCAATATGTTCAATGGCTTCAGAGACTTTCGCTTGCTGGTCAAGCAGGAACTGGCTTTAGGAGAATTGATATGATGTTGTAAGTATTCTGCAAACGAATGCAGACTATGAGAACCAAGGGATTCTCCCACGGACATGTACCTGTGACAGCATTAGAGATGCGAGGGAAGGGGAAGAGGTCATATGCATTCTCAGAAGATTTTGAAGATAAATCAGTTTGAAGACATTGACCTCATGATGCGAAGACATTCACTTATATGAGGTGAGTTGGTTCCAGATTTGTACCAATCCGTGAATAAGTACAAGTGAGGAATCAAACTGGATAGGAAATCTAAGTGAATAGACTGGGCATTATGAGATGCAGACAGAATAGATCTAACATTGAGTAGGTAGAAACCACTTTCGGTAAATAGAATGAATCTATGAAGATCAAAAAGGTGGTAAAAATAGAGTTATAATTACCGCACGAAGAACTGCTAGATGGGATGAATAGGAGACCAAGCAGTTCATCCCACCATGCCCTAACTTGGCGACGGAGAACACCTACGGCGACGGCGGAGAGGACGATGTCCGCGGCCGACGTGAGGACGGCGTTGGAGAAGTCGCGGCAGCTAAGCGCTTCGTCGCTGGCGTCGTTGAGAGCTAGCGGTGGTGCTAGGGTTTTGACGAGGTGGAGAGGTGGAAGAAGGATTTCTTTACCGCAGGGGACACGTATTTATAAGTAGGTGTGCGGCACAGCGCAATTACGCAGGTGCCCCTGTCTGTTCACATCCGTGGGACACGTGGCAAGCATGCAACATACTCAGAGTTGTCCCACGTTCCCACGCCCCCCAGGCATGTCGGAGAGTTGTTCCGACATCTCCGGATTTCAACAATAAGGATAAGTCATTTAAAACAAATTTAATGTTTGTGTCTTTGCCTTCTGCTGACTAGGACACAGAGAAGACATTCAACAGTTTCAATAGAATGCATATGATTTGGACAGATAGAGTTTGAGATAGAAAGCATAGAGAGGTTAGGGTCCGATCACATTCACTTAGTTCAAAAGATTCAACTTGAAGACATAGCTATAAGTGAATGTTGTAGAGGACAGAACACTAGTATATATATACAATCAAATCGTCATAGCGCAGAAATTCATGAAGATAAATTGAAAGTGAAGACAAACCAAATGCGAAGTCTTTGCAAAAGTAACGCCATGAGTGAAACACTTCAAACAGAGAAATTTTGGTGGTGGCGTTACCCACCGTATAGGAAGTATTAGACCCAGACACGGAGCACAATTATCGTGGTGCTCCGAAGTCAAATTCCATGTTGATGTATTCACACTCAGAGTGTAAATCTTCATTGATTGAAGATATACATTACTTTGTGTGTTGCACATCTAAGTCATCAACATGCATAAGTGTTAGGATGTGTGCCTGATCACAGGACATTAGAGGATTCCAAGATATTTAGCTCACACGTAACTTGCAAAACCTTTTCTCATCCAAGGGCTTTGTGAAGATATCTGCAAGTTGCTCTTCAGTGTTGACGTGAATGATATCGATATCTTTCTTCATGACATGATCTCTGAGAAAGTGATGACAAATTTCAATGTGCTTTGTCTTCGAGTGTTGGACTGGATTGTTGGCTATCTTGATGGCACTCTCGTTGTCGCAGAAGAGAGGTACTTGTTTCAGGTTGATGCCATAGTCCTTGAGAGTTTGCTTCATCCATAGAAGCTGAGCACAACAGGATCCAGCAGCAATGTATTCAGATTCAGCAGTTCAGAGTGATACACAATTCTGCTTCTTTGAAGACCAACAAACAAGTGATCGACCAAGAAAATGACATGTGCCTGATGTAGACTTGCGATCCACCTTGTCACCAGCATAATCAGCATCCGAGAATCCAACCAAATCAAATTTTGAGCCCTTGGGATACCATAATCCGAGTGTTGGGGTGTAAGCCAAATATCAAAGAATTAGCTTCACAGCTAAGTGATGCGATTCCTTTGGTGCCGCTTGGAATCGAGCACACATGCAAACACTAAGCATAATATCTGGCCTAGATGCACATAGATAAAGTAAAGAACCAATCATGGAGTGGTATACCTTTTGATCGAACTCTTTACCATTGTCGTCGGGACCAAGGTGGTGTTTGGCTGGCATTGGCGTCGTATAACCTTTGCAGTCTTCCATTCCAAACTTCTTCAGACAATCTTTGAGGTGTTTTTCTTGAGATATGAAGATGCCATTGCTTTGCTGACGAATTTGAAGACCAAGGAAGAACTTCAGTTCTCCCATCATGGACATCTGATATTGCTCTTGCATCATGTATCCAAACTCATCACTATACTTCTGGTTGGTGCAGCCGAAGATAATGTCATGCACATATATTTGGCACACAAACAGTTCACCATCATATGTCTTCGTGAAGATTGTGGGATCGAGGGATCCTGGTTTGAAGCCTTTGCTCTTCAGGAAGTCTTTGATCGTATCATACCATGCGCGAGGAGCTTGTTTGAGGCCATACAATGCTTTGTTTAGCTTGTAAACCATATCAAGATGTTTTGGATCTTCAAAGCTAGGTGGTTGAGCGACATATACTTCTTCTTCAGTCTTGCCATTGAGAAATGCACTCTTCACATCCATTTGATATAGCAAGATGTTGTGATGATTAGCATAGGCTAGCAGTATGCGAATAGCTTCAAGCCTAGCAACAGGAGCAAATGTTTCATCGAATTCAATTCCTTTAACTTGAGTATATCCTTGAGCCACAAGACGTTCTTTATTTCTGACGACTTGACCATGCTCATCTTGTTTGTTTCGATATATCCATTTCGTTCCAATAATGTTATGCTTGTGAGGGTCAGGTCGCTTGACAAGTTCCCAAACATTATTCAGCTTGAACTGTTGAAGTTCTTCTTGCATGGCTTGAATCCATTCAGGTTCCATAAAAGCTTCAGCAACTTTCTTGGGTTCTGAGATTGACACAAATGAAAAGTGCCCACAGAAGTTTGCTAATTGTGTTGCTCTTGAGCGAGTAAGCGGACCAGGCGCATTGATGCTGTCAATTATCTTCTCGATTTGTACTTCATTTGCAACACAAGGATGAATAGGACGAAGACTTTGCTCTTGCTGATCATTGTCATCATTGGGAGGATTGTCTTCGGTATGAGCATTGTCTTCAGGTTGATTTGGTGCAGAGATGATAAGTTCCTCTTCAGGCTGTGCTTCAGAAGGCATGATTTCACCAGTTCCCATCAGCTTGATAGATTCGCTTGGAGGTGCTTCATCTAGTGTACTTGGCAGGAGTTCTCTTTGTGAACCATTGGTTTCATCAAATCTCACATCCACAGTTTCGATGATCCTGTAGAGAAAGAGGTTGAAAACTCTGTAGGAGTGTGAATCCTTTCCATAGCCAAGCATGAAGCCTTCGTGAGCCTTAGGTGCAAATTTTGACTTGTGATGGGGATCCTTGATCCAGCATCTAGCTCCAAATACTCTGAAGTAACTGACATTTGGCTTCTTGCCAGTAAGGAGCTCATAGGATGTTTTGTTCAGAAGCTTATGGATGTAGACACGGTTGATGATGTGACAGGCTGTATCAATAGCTTCAGGCCAGAACTTTCTTGGTGTCTTGTATTCATCTAGAATTGTTCGAGCCATCTCAATGAGGGTTCTGTTTTTGCGCTCAACGATGCCATTTTGTTGAGGTGTGTATGGAGCAGAGAACTCATGAGTGATTCCCATTGTATCCAGATACAGATCAAGTCCTGTGTTCTTGAATTCAGTGCCATTGTCACTTCTGATATGCTTGATCTTCACGCCATAATTGTTCATTGCTCGATTGGCAAAGCGCCTGAAGACATCTCGCACTTCAGTCTTGTAAAGAATTATATGAACCCATGTGTATCTTGAGTAGTCATCAACAATGACGAAGCCATAGAGACAGGCAGTTGTTGTGAGGGTGGAGTAGTGAGTAGGTCCAAATAAGTCCATGTGTAGCAGCTCAAAGGGTTGAGATGTTGTCATGATTGTCTTCGAGAGGTGCTTTGCCCTTGTCATCTTTCCAGCTTCACAGGCACCACACAGATGATCCTTCTTGAACTTGACATCCTCGATGCCAATGACATGCTTCTTCTTGACGAGTGAGTGTAAGTTCCTCATGCCAGCATGCCCTAGCCTTCGATGCCAGAGCTAGCATTCTGAAGCTTTTGTGAGAAGACATACGGCAAGCTGTGGACCTGCTGAGAAATCTACCATGTATAGATCATCTTTCCTATATCCTTCAAAGACTAGAGACTTGTCAGATTCCATTAGTACAAGGCAACAATATTTTCCAAATAGCACAATCATGTTTAAGTCACAAAGCATTGAGACAAACATTAAGTTGAACCCAAGGGATTCAACAAGCATCATTTTATCCATGTGTTGATCCCTAGAGATTGCAACTCTACCTAGACCCAATGTCAGAAAATGTGATTTGACTCTTGTCGGATAGACGTAAGGTTGAGTCCATGAGAAGACTTCGATCACCAGTCATATGATTAGTGCATCCGCTGTCAATAATCCATTCTGAAGCTTTTGGTGACATGCCCTACAGTGCAGTTAGTAGGATAGGCTTCACAAGGTATGTTTTGAAGCATAAGCATTTGACGCACACTAGGATTATCATAGCTTAGATCAAGATTAGAACACACAGTATGACAGATAAGAGATTCATATGTGGAATACATAGTAAGTCATTTTATCATGCGTCCCTTTATGTTTTAGGTCCCCAGCAATAATATCGGACGCCTTTGATTGCTGGCTGGAGACCACATTCTGCAAAAGAGAGTTAATTCTTCTTCACCACCCACATTTTCAGGGGTGGCTTAGAAGCAATGAGTCTAAGTGCAGCATCTGAGAATTTCGGCTTTGAAGCCCTAGCAAATAGCCTTGCAGGAGATGAATGATACTCATGTGAATAAGCAGAAAAGTTCTTAGTTCTATGAACATAGCGGTTTGAAGACAAACGCTCATATTCATGAGTCTGAGTATGATTTCCCTGCAAAACATTGGCGTTAGGGTGACTCAAGTGAGTCCTGTGTTCGTATGAAGCCGTTGGACCATATGATGCCTTTGGTCTGGGGTTTGTCTTCTTCCCTGGTGGTGTCATGATGACATTCACTGGAAGATTCTCAAGGCAGCTTTTGGGAACCCAGATCTTCTTCATAGGAGGTCCATTCCTGCAGTTAGTACCAATATACCTGGCAAACACCTCACCATTCTGATTTTTGAATAGTTTATAGTTTGCAGCAAAGGATTCATCAATGATAATAGGATTAGCGCAGGTAAATCCAGATAAAGTGGATGGATCCACTGAAGGTTCCTTTGCAGCAACCCAAGTGGTTTTGGGATACTGCTCAGGCTTCCAGTAGGAACCATCAGCATTCATTTTCCTCTTGAACCCAACACCCTCTTTCCTAGGGTTTTGGTTCAGAATCTGCTTTTTGAGGACATCGCAGAGTGTCTGATGTCCCTTCAAACTTTTGTACATCCCTGTTTCAAGCAATGTCTTCAACCTAGCATTTTCATCAGCAATAGTAGTGGTATCCTCCGCAGAGGGGTTAGTAACCACATCAGTAGTTGAAGACAATGAAACAACAGTAGCAGTGGAACATTCAGCAACAGATGTAGCGTTATCACGCTCAATGCACTTTAGACATGGTGGTTCAAATCCATCCTGAGCGGGACTGATCTGTTGAGCGCGAAGTGACTCATTCTCTATTTGAAGATCTTCATGAGTCGCTTTCAATTTCTCAAGCTCTTGCTTCCTTTGAAGATAATCATAGGAGAGCTTTTCATATGTGGTTGAGAGCGTCTCATGAAGACTTTCAAGTTCTTGGTACTTAGCATGAAGATTTTTTATGTCTTCTACTAAGGACTGTGAACGTGTCATTTCCGCGTCCAACAGGTCATCGCTTTTGTCTAACAGTTTTTGAGTATGTTCCATAGCCCTTTGTTGTTCAGTAGCAATTTTAGCAAGTGTTTTGTAGCTGGGTTTGGATTCACAATCAGAGTCATCTTCACTTGATGTTTGAAAGTAAGCATCGCGTGATTTTAACTTGGCACCACGTGCCATGAAGCAGTAGGTGGGAGCAGGATCGTCCATGTCATCAGCTTCAGCGTTGGTGTGGAAGTCATTGCCTTCAGTGTTGAAGATGGGCTTGGCAACATAGGTTGTGGCTAGAGCCAGACTTGCAACGCCAAGGTCGGACTCCTCTCCAGATTCCACCTCCGCCTCCTCAGAAGCAGACTCCTCCTCTGAATCCATTTCCTTGCCAACAAAGGCACGAGCCTTGCCTGAAGAGCTCTTCTTGTGTGATGAAGACTTGGAAGAAGACTTTGAGGATTTCTTCTTCTTCTTGTCATCAGAATCATATTCCTTGCTCTTCTTCTTCTTCTTCTCATTGTCCCACTGTGGACACTCAGATATGTAGTGACCAGGTTTCTTGCACTTGTGGCAGGTTCTCTTCTTGTGGTCATGGGTGGAAGCTTCATCATTCTTGGAGCTGGACCGTGAAGACTTTCTGAAGCCCTTCTTCTTGGTGAACCTCTGAAACTTCTTCACAAGCATGGCAAGTTCCTTTCCAATGTCTTCAGGATCATCAGAACTGCAATCAGATTCTTCTTCGGATGAGGAAACCACTTTTTCCTTCAAGGCGCGAGTTCGGCCATAATTGGGACCATAGATATCTCTTTTCTCAGAAAGCTGGAACTCATGTGTGTTGAGCCTCTCAAGTATATCAGACGAATCGAGTGTCTTGAAGTCAGGACGTTCTTGTATAATGAGGGCAAGGGTGTCAAAGGAGGTGTCAAGTGATCTCAGCAGTGTCTTGACAATTTCATGCTTGGTGATCTCAGTGGCGCCAAGAGCTTGAAGCTCACTTGTGATGTCAGTCAGACGATCAAACGTGAGCTGGACATTTTCATTGTTGTTTCTCTTGAAGCGGTTGAAGAGGTTGCGAAGAACACTGATCCTTTGATCTCTCTGTGTTGAGACGCCTTCATTGACCTTGGATAGCCAGTCCCAGACTAGCTTCGACGTTTCCAGAGCACTCACACGGCCATACTGTCCTTTGGTCAGATGACCACAGATGATGTTCTTTGCAGTAGAGTCCAGTTGAATGAACTTCTTGACATCAGTGGGGGTGACACCTTCACCAGTTTTGGGAACGCCGTTCTTGACGACATACCAGAGATCGACATTAATGGCTTTAAGATGCATGCGCATCTTATTCTTCCAGTAGGGATATTTAGTTCCATCGAACACCGGACAAGTAGTAGAGACTTTGATTATCCCTGCAGTCGACATAGCTGAAACTCCAGGTGGTTAAACCGAATCACACAGAACAAGGGAGTACCTGGCTCTGATACCAATTGAAAGTGCTAGTATCGACTAGAGGGGGGGTGAATAGGCGATTTTTATGAAAGTCTTCAAAACTTAGAAGTTTCGAAGACAAACAACAGAAATGACCTAGTTGATATGCAGCGGAAGATAAACTACCATAAGCAAGCCATAGTCAAATATGCAATGATGTGAAAGTACAGGACTAATAGCAGCTAAGTAGTAAGGATCGGGATTGAAGATAGGGTGAAGCCAATCAACAGTAGTAGTCAAGCAATGAAGTCAAACAGATACACAGATAGGCAGTGACTTCACGAAGACAAACTTAAGTAAAGGATGGAAAGGGATAGAACCAATCGCTTGTTGAAGACACAGGATTTGTTGGACCAGTTCCAGTTGCTGTGACAACTGTACGTCTGGTTAGGGAGGCTGAGATTTAACTCAGAAGACCGTGTCTTCACCTTATTCCCCTTGAGCTAGGGACATCCAGTCCTCGCCCAATCACTCTGGTAAGTCTTCAAGGTAGACTTCCAAACCTTCACAGACTTCATTCACCGGCAATCCATAATGGCTCTTGGATGCTCAGAACGCGATGCCTAACCGGCTGGAGGATACACAGTCCTCAAGTGTAATAAGTCTTCAGGTCACACAGACAGAAAGACTTCAGTGATGCCTAACACTCTTTGGCTCTGGGTGTTTGGGCTTTGTCCTCGCAAGGATTTCTCTCTCTCAAATGCTTCGAGGTGGGTTGCTCTCAAAACGACAAAAGCCGTGTACTAACTCTGAGCAACCACCAATTTATGGTGTAGGGGGTGGGCTATTTATAGCCACAAGGCAACCCGACCTGATTTGTCCGAAATGACCCTGGGTCACTAAGGAACTGACATGTGTTCCAACGGTCAGATTTCAAACACACGCGGCAACTTTACTTGGGCTACAAGCAAAGCTGACTCATCCAGCTCTAGATAAGATTTGCTCTCATTGTCTTCGCTCGAAAACATAGGATTTGGGTTGAGCATCACTTTAGTCACTCTGACTTAGTTCACTTGGACCCCACTTAACAGTACGGTGGTTCCTATGACTCAACAAAGAAGAAAAGGAAACAACGAAACCACACAGTCTTCACGCTCCATAGTCTTCACGCAATGTCTTCTCATGTCATAGTCTTCAATATGAATATCTTCTCATACCACCATTGTCTTCAATGTCTTCATAGATTTTTAGGGGTCATCTCCGGTAGGTAAACCGAATCAATGAGGGACACTACCTGCGTTGTCCTGCAATTCTCACAAACGCATTAGTCCCTCAACCAACTTTGTCGTCAATACTCCAAAACCAACTAGGGGTGGCACTAGATGCACTTACACCCCTCCCTCTAGTCAACCATATAGATCCTTTCAGAGATCATGTGCCATGAAAATTGACCACATGAGTTTGATTAACGCTGCAAGCATCGAGATGGTGGAGAAGCTAGATCTACCAATGACACCGCGAGCACAACCATACGTGTTTCATTGGGGTCATGAAGAGCTCAATGTCACGCATCAAACAAAGGTACTGGTTTTGTTGGGAAAATATTTTTGCATGGTTTTTTGTGACGTGATTCCGGCACCCATGGTTTCATGACACTTATTGTTGGGAAAGCCATGGTACAAAGAGCACGATGTTGCGTATGATTGTCAAACACACACATATACCATCAAGAAGGGTAAGAAGTACAACCTAGTGCCCATGCATGAGGATCGTTTTATTGCTTGGAGGAGAGAACATCACAAGAAGATAAAAGAAGAAGAAGATGCAAAAGATAATATGGTCGAAGCTACTCAATTTTCTATGACCGTCATTTAGTCTAGAGATAAAAATATTGCTGAAGAAGATGACCCAATACCGAGGACGGTTTTGCTTCAAGGGGGAGAGGAAATTAGAAGCACGAGATGATTCAACCTTTGGATTGAGATACTTCCTTGTAGCCGTCTTAGAATCTGATTTGAAACCACCATTACCACCACCTTATCGCTGAAAATTACGTTGCACCGAGTTTGATAAATTATCATGACCACCACAACGCTTTACCTGCTGCTCCGCTCGAATGGCATGGTGTAATAATCCATTTAGTCTCGTATATTCAACCATATCGACACGGTCTCGTATCTCTGATTTCATACCATGCATGAACTGTGTGTAGCCTCTTCTTGCTCCTCCACCCGTATGTGAATCGACAATATTTCCATCTCCTTATAATACTCTTCAACACTAGAGTTACCTTGCCGAAATTTCTTCAAGCTTGTGTACAAGGTCCTAGTGAAGTACTCCGGGACAAAGCATCTCTTCATGATTCTCTTCATCTAATTCCAAGACTCCAGACGTCCTCCCGCGCGACATAGTTGGTTCCACCATATTAGAGCATAACTCATGAACTCAATAGATGCAGAACGAACATTTTTCTCCTTGTTATACTGTTGTCCATCAAAAATCTGATCCACGCTCATCTCCCACTCCAAATAGTCATCCGGGTTGTCTTTTCACTTAAATGACGGTGCGGAAATTTTTATTCTACCAATACCATCATCCTCATAGCATGGTGCGCATGTTCATTTCCTCCCACTGACGTACACTGATGAACCGCAAGTATAGGGGATCGCAACAGTTTTCGAGGGTAGAGTATTCAACCCAAATTTATTGATTCGACACAAGGGGAGCCAAAGAATATTGTCAAGTATTATCAGTTGAGTTGTCAATTCAACCACACCTGGATAACTTAGTATCTGTAGTAAAGAATTTAGTAGCAAAGTAGTATGGAAGTAACGGTAACAATAGCAGTTTTGTAGTAATTGTATCAGTAGCAATGGTAAAGTAAATAAGCAAGGCACAATATGTGAAAAGCTCGTAGGCATTGGATTAGTGATGGATAATTATGTCGGATTTGATTCCTCATTTAATATTTATAACATAGGGTGACACAGAACTAGCTCCAGTTCATCAATGTAATGTAGGCATGTATTCTGAATATAGTCATACATGCTTATGGAAAAGAACTTGCATGACATCTTTTGTCCTAACCTCCCGTGGCAACAGGGTCCTAATGGAAACTAAGGGATATTAAGGCCTCCTTTTAGTAGAGTACCGGACCAAAGCAATAGCACTTAGTGAATACATGAACTCCTCAAACTACGGTCATCACCGAGAAGTATCCTGATTATTGTCACTTCGGGGTTGTCGGATCATAACACATAATAGCTGACTATAGACTTGCAAGATAGGATCAAGAACTCACATATATTCATGAAAAACATAATAGGTTCAGATTTGAATTCATGGCACTCGGGCCCTAGTGACAAGCATTAAGCATAGAAAAGTCATAGCAACATCAATATCAGAACATAGTGGATACTAGGGATCAAACCCTAACAAAACTAACTTGATTACATGGTAAATATCATCCAACCCATCACTGTCCCGCAAGCCTACGATGGAATTACTCACGCACGGCGGTGAGCATCATGGAATTGGTGATGGAGGATGGTTGATGATGACGACGGCGACGAATCCCCCTCTCTGGAGCCCCGAACGGACTCCGGATTAGCCCTCCTGAGAGAGTTTAGGGGTAGGCGGCGGCTCTGTATCGTAAAATGCGATGAAACTTCCTCTCTGATTTTTTCTCCGCGAAAGCAAATATATGGAGTTGGAGTTAAGGTCGGTGGAGGTCCGGGGGCCACAAGGCAGGGGGCGCGCCCTAGGGGGGCGCCCCCACCCTTGTGGCAGGGTGTGGGCCTCCTGGTGCTAATTCTTTCGCCAGTATTTTTTATTAATTCTGAAAAGTTGCTCCGTGGATTTTCAGGTCATTCCGAGAACTTTTATTTCTACACAAAAATAACACCATGGCAGTTCTGCTGAAAACAACGTCAGTCCAGGTTAGTTCCATTCAAATCATGCAAGTTAGAGTCCAAAGCAAGGGCAAAAGTGTTTGGAAAAGTAGATACAATGGAGACGTATTGTAACATCCCTAGCTTCTGGTTTGCTCTGAGCTAGCTAGTCATGTGTTGCATCATGTTTAAATTTTGCCTAAAATTGAAATGGGGATGTTCAAACCCTAGCATTAAATCAACTCAACTAGGGTGAATTAAAATCTTTTCAATAAACCCAAAAGGTTCCTAAGAAAAGTTCATGATTTCTGGTTAAGGTGGAAACCTCTGCCAAAAATGATGAATATATTCTTAGGTCATTTTTGGATTTTTGAATTAAATCATATTGTATTTGACTTTGGGCATTTAAATACTATAAATAATTTAAATGTTCAAATAAATGTTGGAAATTGTTAAGGGTCACTGAAATAATTCAGAAAGCACCCATAATTGTTTCCAGGATTTTATTAAATGATTTGGTATTTTAAATCAAATCAAAAACAAAATAACAGAAATAGAAAAGAAATAAAAGAGAGAGAGAGAGAAGGAAGTTACCTGGCGCCCACTTACCTGGCCCAGCACGGCCCAGCCCATCTCCACTTCCCCCCCCCCCTGTCGTCTTCCTCTGCCAGTAGGCAGAGGCGAGGCGTGGCGCGCGCCCGAGAGGCCTCGGCCACCTCCTGCTTCCCCCTGGCCACCTCCTGCTTCCTCCTCGACGCCCCGGAGACGCCACGCACCTCCCTGCCTCTCTCCCTCACTCTCCCGCGTCCTCATCCTCTCCCCTGGACTTCTCTCTCACTCGCCCGAATGGAGCCGCCGCCACCGACGAGCTCCCTCGCGTCCACCACCACCCCCTAGCCTCGCCGATGCGCTCAAAGGCTCCGCCTCGACCCCCTCTTTCTCCCCACCGAGCCACAAGGCCCCGGACGTGCCGCAACACCGCCCTCGATGTCTTCTTCAACCTCGGGACCGCCGGCCATCTTCGTCAAATTCGTCGGCTCCGGACCGTCCCCGACCTCGCCGAGCGTCCCCTCGTCATCGCCGTGAGCCACTGACCTTCTCCCCTAACTCAGCATGCTCTCCTCCGTGCCGTAGCGCCGTTCCCCACGAGCACCGAAGCCACCGTCCGCCATTGCTGCTGCACGCATAGCCTCCGTGCTCCCCTGGCCTCACTGTGCTGCTCTTAGTGCTCCCATGTCTAGCAGGTGCTGCCCAGCCTCTCCATTTGCTCACTGATGCACCGTAGCGACGCGCCCGAGCACCACCGAACACCATCGCTGCCAAAGCTCGTCGCCGGCATGAGTTCCGGTGACCCCACGACCTCCCACTTGGTCCTCTGGATGCGCGAGAGCAAGGGCCATCCCCTGGTGCCCTCAGCGCGCCAAGCTGACGCCTCTAGCGTAAGTCCGGCGTGCCCCCGCCGTGTCCTATGGTCGCCGCCGGCTGGTCTCCGGTGGCTGACGTGGCACCATTAGTTTAGGTGCTAATAGCGTTTAGTCAGTGTCGCGTGTCGATGACATATGGGCCCCATGCCCTTAACTAACCACGGTTTAACCCCTGTTTAGTTTAAGTTAACCACAGTGGCCCCACGCGTCGGAGTTGACCTAGCTGACGTGGCCGTTGACCGGTCCCACCTGTCAGTGAGTTAAATAACCCTGTGTCACTGACGTGTGGCCCCCACACGTCAGGTTGACCAGCAGCAGCGTCTGTTGACCTGCTGACGTCACGGTGACGCACTGCTGATGCAGTAAATGTTTTCTAGAATTTAAATAATTCTTAAATGGTTTATTATTTTCAGAAAATGTCCTAAACTTCTAAAAATCATAGAAATTCAACCGTAACTCCAAATGAAATAAATTATATATGAAAAATTATTAGAAAAATTCAAGGAATCCATCTGTACCACTTTCATGCATGTTAGAACAACTTATAGCTGCTGTTTAGCACAATTCAATTAAATGGCATTTGAATAATCACATATGGAGTTTGAATTTGAATCTTGTATTCAAACCAACTTCATTTAATCTGTTGCTAGTTGCATTAGCCCAAAACACATTCATTTTGCCATGTCATGATCATGCATCATATTGTGCATTGCATTGATTGTGTTCCCTTCTATGTTGCCGGTATTTGTCCCCTCTCGATAGACGTGATACCGATGATGTGATCGTTGACACTGATGAAGACTGAATGCTATCTTCAGAAGTGCCAGGCAAGCAAAACCCCCTTGTTCATTCCGATACAATCCTACTCTCTCGCTCCTGCTCTCTTTTAATGCATTAGGACAACAACGATTCAACTGTTACTTGCTGCGGTAGCTGAACCCCTTTATCCTTTGCATGACCTGTCATTGCCACAGTAAATAGATGAAACCCACTAGCATGAGTAGGAGTTGTTTGAGCCCTGTTGTGCCTACTCATTCATGTTTGTTTGTCATGCCTGCTACTGCTTAGAGTTGAGTCAGGTCTGATTCATCGGGGATGAATCAGAGGTGTGTGAACATGTCCTACTGTGTGTGAGCTAAATGTGTGAACACGATTTGGTAAAGGTAGTGGTGAGAGGCCATGTAGGAGTACATGGTGGGTTGTCTCATTGCAGCCGTCCTCAGGAACTGAGTTCTGTGTTTGTGATCCATGATTCAGCTACTACCATACATTGGGCCCTGAAATATGACCCCGCTCGACTTCTTATTCACCCTTGTCCTCTGTCCAGGAGTTGCAAGTAGTTTCTGGTGTTTGTAGCTTACTGGAGGCCGTGGACAGCGCTGACCGTAGGGGTGGGCTGTGATGCGGTAGGTACGTGGCACGGTGTACCGGATGCCCGTTTGGTGTCTCGGGAACCCTGTTCACATCGTTTGGGGCTGTGAGCGAAACTCCGGCCGGATCTCCTCATGGATGGAACCTGAATAGGCGATAAACCTGGACTAGAGACTTGAGTGTTTAGGTAGGTCGTGGTCTACACCCACGTCGGCTTTCGCTTGAAGTCTGCCGAGCACATGTCGTGTGCAGACGCTAAGTGGTGGAAACATGTATGAAGAAGTACACCCCTGCAGGGTTAATATCATCTATTCGAATAGCCGTGTCCGCGGTAAAGGACTTCTGGGTTGCTTATATCAGTTCATAGACAAGTGAAAGTGGATACTCTAAAATACGCAAGATAAGCGTGAGTGCTATGGATGGCGTTCTCGTAGGGAGACGGGAGCGGATCCATAGTGGTGTATTGATATGGTGAATATGTGGACTCGTGTGCGCCACCTCAAAAGAGTTACTTGCAGTCGTAGTTCAGGATAGCCACCGAGTCAAAGCTGGCTTGCTGCAGTTAAACCCCACCATCCCTTTGTTGGTAATGATGCATATGTAGTTAGTTCTGATGTAAGTCTTGCTGGGTACATTTGTACTCACGTTTGCCTATTTTATGTTTTTGCAGAGAGACTTCGGTCTCACTAGTAGTTTCGCGTGGACTTCGACGTTTAGCTTGTTACCTCAGCTACGATCTTGTGCCTCGGCAGGATCTGATAGATAGTCAGGCTTCTCAGCCTTTTTCATTTATAGATGTCTGTACCCAGACATGATAGCTTCCGCTTGTACTTTGACTTGTATGCTCTGATTGTTGGGTCATAAGACCCATGTTTGTAATATCTCGCTCCTCGGAGCCTATTGAATAAATACTTGAATTATAGAGTCGTGTGTGATGCCTTGTTGTATTTGCACATATCGAGCATATTGTGTGTATGATTGAAATGCTTGGTATGTGTGGGATCTGACTATCTAGTTGTTTATCCTTAGTAGCCTCTCTTACCGGGAAATGTCTCCTAGTGTTTCACTGAGCCATGGTAGCTTGCTACTGCTCCGGAACACTTAGGCTGGCCGGCATGTGTCCTTCTTCGTTCCTGTGTCTGTCCCTTCGGGGAAATGTCACGCGATGAATGCCCGAGTCCTGTTAGCCCGCTACAGCCCGGTTCACCGGAGTCCTGCTAGCCCAGTGCTACAGCCTGGATTCACTCGCTGATGACCGACACGTTCGATGCTGGGTCATGGATGCCTGTCCCTGTAAGTCTGTGCCACTTTGGGTTTACGACTAGCCATGTCAGCCCGGGCTCGTTATCATATGGATGCTAGCGACACTGTCATATACGTGTGCCAAAAGGCGCAAACGGTCCTGGGCAAAGGTAAGGCGACACCCGTGGGAATACCGTGCGTGAGGCCGCAAAGTGATATGAGGTGTTACATGCTAGATCGATGTGGCATTGAGTCGGGGTCCTGACAGCGTTGGTATCAGAGCTTGACTGCCTGTAGGATTACCAAGCCAAACTGGTCGAAGTTGAGTCTAGAAATTCTTTAGTTATATAAAGGAATTGATTGTGGGATGGAATGTAAGGCTCTTTTTACTCCTTATACCTCATGCCCTTCTGATCTGAGTCATCTTATCTTTTCTACAGGGTTAAGGAACTAGGCTTTCTCTTCTTTCTATCAGGATCACGTGTTACTAATCCGTAAACTTATAAGATTGTTGGATTTAAGCTTGAGTTCAGTTCCTACGACTTCTGTATGTTAATTGTTGATCTCCAAACCTTATTATTGTGCTTCTGAGTGGTTATGCCACCATTTTGTTGGGTGTCTCAAATCATTTTGAGCATTTACAGCCGTTATGCTGTCCGAGTCATCCCAGGTTTCCAAAGAGTCTGATGCATTTGCAAATCCCTTCCTCCTGTTTCCGATGTGCCTTTGGTCAGATAAATCACACAAATCAGTGAGTTGAGGTACTCTATTGCCTTGACATATATGTTGGAGCTATTATTATGACCCTAGGTGTCTCAGGGGATCATCTAGTGGTCTAGCCATGATTTGTGTTCCCAGTGTGATGATTCTGGCCTTTATTCTCGAAAGCATCCCGTGATTCCACATAGTTAGTAGGTATTCTATTCCTGGGTTTTGAACCCGAGATTCACCCTACTTACATCATGTTGATAGTGTTGCTAGTTCCTTTAGGATATTAGTAACCTTTGCGATAGTCCTCGAGGCTCATGGTACATCCTTCTTCCCAATACCATGAACCATTCAGGCAGAAGTTATTTGAACCAAAAGATCACAATCAGAGTACTCTTGAGGAGTTCTCCATTCATAAATCATGACTCTGCCAGTCCTACTTCTCTGCATGGGTTATCCGGAAGAAACATGTTGAACTTGGTTCGACATGCTAATCTATGCATTCACAACTCAGAAAATCATATGTTCTTTTGAGTTGTCCCTCTTTAGTTGTTTTCTGACCCTCGTCTATCAATTGATAGTCAAGAGTATGCGTGCATTCGTTTATCGATGCCTATTACTCTTGTGGTCCGTCAAGCCATTCTATTCGGAATGACTTGGAGAAACAAACTCCAGTACCTCATCCATATCCAGGATTGGGTCAAAGCAGTTGTATTCCGCAGATCAAAATACCAATCCAGCTTCTGGTCTGTTTTACCTTGAAGTATTACCATTTTTATATCTGGAATATCATGGGAATTGCACACCATCCTATGAACTCTTGATGCAGTGATACTTCTCGCCATCATTACTCATTCCTCGGTTCCGTGTTGTTATAACCGGAATGTCGACAAGTGAGTCGTGATGTGTGAAATCAATACTCCTAGCAATGCTATTGCTTGGTAGTTAAAGGACAAAAAATTTCATTCTTAGCGTGTTGGTTATTAAATCACCATTCTAAGATAGATTGTGCTACCTAGTCCTTATTTCCTGATGCACTCTTTGATTAATGAGTTAGGATTTTGTCAAGTCCTCGCTCATTTGATCATATCATCTTGCCCTGAAAAGCAAGATTGTTCTCGAGCTTAGTAACATATCGGTGGTTCGTGATTTTCCGTATATCTTCTCGGAAATATTACCAGGTTGTCACCTGACCGCTATGTTGAGTTCGTGATCAAGTTGGTTTATTCCTGTAAACCACCCCTTCTCCAAGAATCTGTGTGGGATACCCCTGAGCTAGTTGGTCAAGCTAAACAACAACTTGGAGAGTTGGGAGATAAAAGCTTGCCTGACTTAGTTCGTTCCAAAGGGTTATTCTTGTGTAGTGTGTGTTGAAGAAAGATGATATCTTCATCGATTGGTCCCTGTGATCAGTTGCTGGACCTATTGTCTTATCAATCCTTTGATTTGAGTGTGGGCTATCGTCAAATCAAATCAGAACCAACGATGTTTGTAATGTTGTCTTACTCGTGGTTGACTCCTCGAGCATACGCCATTATATCTTATGGGTCTGACCAATGCTATCACCGTGTTCACTTAACTATGGAATTCCTTTTAAAAGGGAACCTAGATGAATTGTTGTTGAGCCCATTGACAACATCCTTATCTCCTCCATGATTTTGTTGAACATTAAGCTAGTGTTGGAAACTTTGTAAGCAATGCCTTCGTGTTCCGTTCATGAAGCCTACGCTTGGATGAAAGCAGTGACTTCCTCTAATTCACGTGCATTTGATGTAAGTTGCCGCCATGAATTCGAGAAAGTTTGTTTCTGCTCCTCTGGAATCATCCCAAGTCAGTCATGCATGTGCGAAGTATTCTATGGTCTGATAGACTGATCATCTTCATTCCATATGTATCCCTAGCACACCAAGCCACTGATTGACTTGTTCAAGGAAAAGAAATCTATGCTTGGGATCTAATCCATGGACTTGCATAAAGACTTCGATATCCTCGACGATGGTTCTCCACCTGAACTCGGTAGTGTTTTATTGTAAGACTACCACGTAGTCATGCTTGTCTAGGACATCATGTTCACATGTTGTAGCAGAACCAGCTCATGTTTTGGAGCTTACTATCGTAGTTCATTCCTCGAGAATCTCGCAATGTCATCTCGTCGATTTGTGTTGCAAACTTTCATTTT
This sequence comes from Triticum aestivum, assembly GCF_018294505.1. NCBI lineage: Eukaryota > Viridiplantae > Streptophyta > Magnoliopsida > Poales > Poaceae > Triticum > Triticum aestivum. The sequence continues at coordinate 205,296,620 of NC_057810.1, read as the reverse complement.
TCTTCCTAGACTCGATGAGTCTGGAATATCCTGACACCAACCAGATCTGAATCTCAGGCAGATATGATGGTTTGGAACATTTCCCAAGAACTATAATATTGGTCCCTCAATAACCGGTAAAGTGGATGTCGTGGCCAACACACCTAGCCGGAAGACCTGTTATTATAATATCTTGTTTGAGGAAGTTGGCCACCTCCCCATAGGGATTTCGTAGGATTTACTCCCTAGTTGCCCCTATGGATTTTGAGATCCCGAAGTCCGACCTTTTTACTTGATGTTCTAGATATCAAACCATATCTATGAATGGGTTACACTAGCACATCAAGGAGAACATTAGAAGCGGAGTGCTAAATGTCTCTCGGTCGATCATCCAGATTTTTTCCTTGGCCCCGCCAAGGGTGAAATCTAAGAAAGTGTTATCTTCCTTTGCATCTGCATCATCCATCATCATTCATCATGGTAGCAAGTTGTGTTGCCAGGATCCTTGACACGGATATTGGTAAAACCTTGATGATTGTGGAAATGCTCAAGTTCTTGAGAGCATGCACAAGCGCTACGTGATATCATCGGCACTAACTGGGATTCCTCTCAGTTTCCTCGGCAATGCTATGACCTTTTCAAATAGTGAATTCACTCTCTATTGTTGGGTTCTTCCCCAGTTACCAGAATCATTCCCAGCATTTGCATTTTGTTCCCAGTTTGCACCGCCAATGTGCCATTCTACCATGGGTCTCTTCCATTTCCGGTGATAAGCAAAAATCATACATTGCGTTGTCTTCAACAAGGTAGTCCACAGCATCCAAGTCCGAGTATGCCATTCTACCGACCCCCTCCAAATGATCGCTCGAGAATTGTCTTAGGCTGGTTTAAAGAGTTTCAATGATCTCTGAATCAAAGGTAATTCTTTTTGCCACTTAAGGGGATATTTCTATGAGTCACCTTCCCTAAGGCGCATCATTATGGTATTATGGAAACTCAACTCCTCGCTACGTTGACAACCGTTCACCACCCTCTTAGGTGTGGAATTGTGGTCTACCTAGTGAACCTTCGTCATCTGCTTCACTCCATTCCTATGGATATGTGCTTCGCCTCTCAGCTCGAGAAATGTTGCTATGTCTCATTCCGTGAGTTAATCCTGAGTTGTTCGACCTTCGAGAAGAACCATTATTTTCGGGTCTTTCCTTTCCTCTCGTTGTCATGTTAGTTGGAGTTCTCAGAGCAAGACTTCGAGTCAAAGATGGTGAATGAATCAACGTTCAATTGAAGTGCACCCTCGATCGTGAAGATTATACTAGTCTGCGTTACCCCTTCACCTTACCCTACACTTGAATCTCGAGACGAGATTCTTGTTTAGTGGGGGTGAGTTGTCACATCCCTAGCTTCTGGTTTGCTCTGAGCTAGCTAGTCATGTGTTGCATCATGTTTAAATTTTGCCTAAAATTGAAATGGGGATGTTCAAACCCTAGCATTAAATCAACTCAACTAGGGTGAATTAAAATCTTTTCAATAAACCCAAAAGGTTCCTAAGAAAAGTTCATGATTTCTGGTTAAGGTGGAAACCTCTGCCAAAAATGATGAATATATTCTTAGGTCATTTTTGGATTTTTGAATTAAATCATATTGTATTTGACTTTGGGCATTTAAATACTATAAATAATTTAAATGTTCAAATAAATGTTGGAAATTGTTAAGGGTCACTGAAATAATTCAGAAAGCACCCATAATTGTTTCCAGGATTTTATTAAATGATTTGGTATTTTAAATCAAATCAAAAACAAAATAACAGAAATAGAAAAGAAATAAAAGAGAGAGAGAGAAGGAAGTTACCTGGCGCCCACTTACCTGGCCCAGCACGGCCCAGCCCATCTCCACTTCCCCCCCCCCCTGTCGTCTTCCTCTGCCAGTAGGCAGAGGCGAGGCGTGGCGCGCGCCCGAGAGGCCTCGGCCACCTCCTGCTTCCCCCTGGCCACCTCCTGCTTCCTCCTCGACGCCCCGGAGACGCCACGCACCTCCCTGCCTCTCTCCCTCACTCTCCCGCGTCCTCATCCTCTCCCCTGGACTTCTCTCTCACTCGCCCGAACGGAGCCGCCGCCACCGACGAGCTCCCTCGCGGCCACCGCCACCCCCTAGCCTCGCCGATGCGCTCAAAGGCTCCGCCTCGACCCCCTCTTTCTCCCCACCGAGCCACAAGGCCCCGGACGTGCCGCAACACCGCCCTCGATGTCTTCTTCAACCTCGGGACCGCCGGCCATCTTCGTCAAATTCGTCGGCTCCGGACCGTCCCCGACCTCGCCGAGCGTCCCCTCGTCATCGCCGTGAGCCACTGACCTTCTCCCCTAACTCAGCATGCTCTCCTCCGTGCCGTAGCGCCGTTCCCCACGAGCACCGAAGCCACCGTCCGCCATTGCTGCTGCACGCATAGCCTCCGTGCTCCCCTGGCCTCACTGTGCTGCTCTTAGTGCTCCCCATGTCTAGCAGGTGCTGCCCAGCCTCTCCATTTGCTCACTGATGCACCGTAGCGACGCGCCCGAGCACCACCGAACACCATCGCCGCCAAAGCTCGTCGCCGGCATGAGTTCCGGCGACCCCACGACCTCCCACTTGGTCCTCTGGATGCGCGAGAGCAAGGGCCATCCCCTGGTGCCCTCAGCGCGCCAAGCTGACGCCTCTAGCGTAAGTCCGGCGTGCCCCCGCCGTGTCCTGTGGTCGCCGCCGGCTGGTCTCCGGTGGCTGACGTGGCACCATTAGTTTAGGTGCTAATCGCGTTTAGTCAGTGTCGCGTGTCGATGACATATGGGCCCCACGCCCTTAACTAACCACGGTTTAACCCCTGTTTAGTTTAAGTTAACCACAGTGGCCCCACGCGTCGGAGTTGACCTAGCTGACGTGGCCGTTGACCGGTCCCACCTGTCAGTGAGTTAAACAACCCTGTGTCACTGACGTGTGGCCCCCACACGTCAGGTTTGACCAGCAGCAGCGTCTGTTGACCTGCTGACGTCACGGTGACGCACTGCTGACGCAGTAAATGTTTTCTGGAATTTAAATAATTCTTAAATGATTTATTATTTTCAGAAAATGTCCTAAACTTCTAAAAATCATAGAAATTCAACCGTAACTCCAAATGAAATAAATTATATATGAAAAATTATCAGAAAAATTCAAGGAATCCATCTGTACCACTTTCATGCATGTTAGAACAACTTATAGCTGCTGTTTAGCACAAATCAATTAAATGGCATTTGAATAATCACATATGGAGTTTGAATTTGAATCTTGTATTCAAACCAACTTCATTTAATCTGTTGCTAGTTGCATTAGCCCAAAACACATTCATTTTGCCATGTCATGATCATGCATCATATTGTGCATTGCATTGATTGTGTTCCCTTCTGTGTTGCCGGTATTTGTCCCCTCTCGATAGACGTGATACCGATGATGTGATCGTTGACACTGATGAAGACTCAATGCTATCTTCAGAAGTGCCAGGCAAGCAAAACCCCCTTGTTCATTCCGATACAATCCTACTCTCTCGCTCCTGCTCTCTTTTAATGCATTAGGACAACAACGATTCAACTGTTACTTGCTGCGGTAGCTGAACCCCTTTATCCTTTGCATGACCTGTCATTGCCACAGTAAATAGATGAAACCCACTAGCATGAGTAGGAGTTGTTTGAGCCCTGTTGTGCCTACTCATTCATGTTTGTTTGTCATGCCTGCTACTGCTTAGAGTTGAGTCAGGTCTGATTCATCGGGGATGAATCAGAGGTGTGTGAACATGTCCTACTGTGTGTGAGCTAAGTGTGTGAACACGATTTGGTAAAGGTAGCGGTGAGAGGCCATGTAGGAGTACATGGTGGGTTGTCTCATTGCAGCCGTCCTCAGGAACTGAGTTCTGTGTTTGTGATCCATGATTCAGCTACTACCATACATTGGGCCCTGAAATATGACCCCGCTCGACTTCTTATTCACCCTTGTCCTCTGTCCAGGAGTTGCAAGTAGTTTCTGGTGTTTGTAGCTTACTGGAGGCCGTGGACAGCGCTGACCGTAGGGGTGGGCTGTGATGCGGTAGGTACGTGGCACGGTGTACCGGATGCCCGTTTGGTGTCTCGGGAACCCTGTTCACATCGTTTGGGGCTGTGAGCGAAACTCCGGCCGGATCTCCTCATGGATGGAACCCGAATAGGCGATAAACCTGGACTAGAGACTTGAGTGTTTAGGTAGGTCGTGGTCTACACCCACGTCGGCTTTCGCTTGAAGTCTGCCGAGCACATGTCGTGTGCAGACGCTAAGTGGTGGAAACATGTATGAAGAAGTACACCCCTGCAGGGTTAATATCATCTATTCGAATAGCCGTGTCCGCGGTAAAGGACTTCTGGGTTGCTTATATCAGTTCATAGACAAGTGAAAGTGGATACTCTAAAATACGCAAGATAAGCATGAGTGCTATGGATGGCGTTCTCGTAGGGAGACGGGAGCGGATCCATAGTGGTGTATTGATATGGTGAATATGTGGACTCGTGTGCGCCACCTCAAAAGAGTTACTTGCAGTCGTAGTTCAGGATAGCCACCGAGTCAAAGCTGGCTTGCTGCAATTAAACCCCACCATCCCTTTGTTGGTAATGATGCATATGTAGTTAGTTCTGATGTAAGTCTTGCTGGGTACATTTGTACTCACGTTTGCCTATTTTATGTTTTTGCAGAGAGACTTCAGTCTCACTAGTAGTTTCGCGTGGACTTCGACGTTTAGCTTGTTACCTCAGCTACGATCTTGTGCCTCGGCAGGATCTGATAGATAGTCAGGCTTCTCAGCCTTTTTCATTTATAGATGTCTGTACCCAGACATGATAGCTTCCGCTTGTGCTTTGACTTGTATGCTCTGATTGTCGGGTCATAAGACCCATGTTTGTGATATCTCGCTCCTCGGAGCCTATTGAATAAATACTTGAATTATAGAGTCGTGTGTGATGCCTTGTTGTATTTGCACATATCGAGCATATTGTGTGTATGATTGAAATGCTTGGTATGTGTGGGATCTGACTATCTAGTTGTTTATCCTTAGTAGCCTCTCTTACCGGGAAATGTCTCCTAGTGTTTCACTGAGCCATGGTAGCTTGCTACTGCTCCGGAACACTTAGGCTGGCCGGCATGTGTCCTTCTTCGTTCCTGTGTCTGTCCCTTCGGGGAAATGTCACGCGATGAATGCCGGAGTCCTGTTAGCCCGCTACAGCCCGGTTCACCGGAGTCCTGCTAGCCCAGTGCTACAGCCTGGATTCACTCGCTGATGACCGACACGTTCGATGCTGGGTCATGGATGCCTGTCCCTGTAAGTCTGTGCCACTTTGGGTTTACGACTAGCCATGTCAGCCCGGGCTCCTTATCATATGGATGCTAGCGACACTGTCATATACGTGTGCCAAAAGGCGCAAACGGTCCCGGGCAAAGGTAAGGCGACACCCGTGGGAATACCGTGCGTGAGGCCGCAAAGTGATATGAGGTGTTACATGCTAGATCGATGTGGCATTGAGTCGGGGTCCTGACACGTATCAACTCCCCCAAGCTTAAACCTTTGCTTGTCCTCAAGCAATTCAGTTGACAAACTGAAAGTGATAAAGAAAAACTTTTACAAACTCTGTTTGCTCTTGTTGTTGCAAATATGTAAAGCCAGCATTCAAGTTGTCAGCAAAGATTATGAACTAACCATATTCAAAATAACACTTAGGTCTCATGTTTACTCATATCAATGGCATAATCCACTAGCGAGCAATAATAATAAATCTCGGATGACAACACTTTCTCAAAACAATCATAATATGATATAACAAGATGTTATCTTGCTAGCCCTTTCTGAGACCGCAAAACATAAATGCAGAGCACCTTTAAAGATCAAGAACTGACTAAACATTGTAATTCATGGTAAAAGAGATCCAGTCATACCCAATTAAATTAATAGTAATGCATGCAAATGACAGTTGTGCTCTCCAGCGGGTGCTTTTTAATAAGAGGGTGATGACTCAACATAAAAGTAAATAGATATGCCCTTCACAGAAGGAAGCAGGGATTTGTAGAGGTGCTAGAGCTCGATTTTGAAATAGAGATAAATAACATTTTGAGCGGTATACTTTCACTGTCAACATAACAACTGAGAGATCTCGATATCTTCCATGCTACACACATTATAGGCGGTTCCCAAACATAATGGTAAAGTTTATACTCCCCCACCACCAACAAGCATCAATCCATGGCTTGCCCGAAACAACGGGTGCCTCCAACTAACAACAATCCTAGGGGAGTTTTGTCTGCAATTATTTTGATTTGATTTAAGCATGGGACTGGGCATCCCGGTGACCAGCCATTTTCTTGTGAGTGAGGAGCGGAGTCCACTCCTCTTGAGAATAACCCGCCTAACATGGAAGATACAGACAGCCCTAGTTGATACATGAGTTGTTCAAGCATACAAAATAGAATTTTATTTGAAGGTTTGGAGTTTGGCACATACAAATTTACTTGGAACGGCAGGTAGATACCGCATATAGGAAGGTATGGTGGACTCATATGGAATAACTTTGGGGTTTATGGAGTTTGGATGCAGAAGCAGTATTCCCGCTTAGTACAGGTGAAGGCTAGAAAGAGACTGGGAAGCGACCAACTAGAGAGCGACGACAGTCATGAACATGCATGAAAGTTAATCAACACTGAGTGCAAGCATGAGTAGGATATAATCCACCATGAACATAAATATCGTGAAGGCTATGTTCATTTTGTTTCAACTACATGCGTGAACATGTGCCAAGTCAAGTCACTCGAATCATTCAAAGGAGGATACCACCCTATCATACCACATCACAACCATTTTAATAGCATGTTGGCACGCAAGGTAAACCATTATAAGCTCCTAGCTAATTAAGCATGGCATAAGCAACTATAATCTCTAATTGTCATTGCAAACATGTTTATTCATAATAGGATGAATCAGGAACGATGAACTAATCATATTTACAAAAACAAGAGAGGTCGAGTTCATACCAGCTTCTCTCGTTTCAATCAGTCCATCATATATCATCATTATTGCCTTTCACTTGCACGACCGAACGGTGTGGATAATAATAATTGTGCATGTGCATTGGACTAAGCTAGAATCTGCAAGCATTCAATTCAAGGGAGAAGACAAGGTAATATTGGCTCTTGGTTAAATCAACAATCATGCATATGAGAGCCACTAAACATTTTCATTATGGTCTTCTCCTCTCGACCCCCAAAGAAAAGAAAAGAAATAAACCTATTTACACGGGAAAGCTCCCAACAAGCAAAATAAGAACAAAAAATCTTTTTGGGTTTTCTTTTAATTATTACTACAAGCATGGAAAATAAACTACCTATTTTTTTGGTTTTTCTTAAGGTTTATTAAACACACAAGAAGAAAGCAGAAAAAATAAAATAAACTAGCATGGATAGTACAATGAAAAATTATGAGCACCGACGACTAGAATGAGTGTGCGAACATGAATGTAATGTCGGTGAGAAATACAGACTCCCCCAAGCTTAGGCTTTTGGCCTAAGTTGGTCTATGCCCATGGATCGCGGCTACTCTCTCCGGTGTACTGAGGAGTGTCATCCGGATACCACTGGCTGGCGATCTCCTCCAGATCCCACTGATAAAAGGATGGACGATAAGGATCAAGTGGTGGTTCCAGCTCAGGCTCTGGGGCTGATGTCTAGCCCCGGTATGCATAAACGGCCTCCGGCAAGACGAGGTAAGTGCCTACAGTTAAGTCAAACAAAGAGGGTACAGGCAGGATAATAGTCTCACTGTGTTTCTTATGAAATCTCAAATTATATTCAAGCGACTTCTCAGCATTTTTAACAATAAACTCATGTGCTACCATGCTCTTATAATCTAGAAAAGTAGGGGGCAGCAGCTTTTCCTCTTTCTCATAATGCCTAATAGGTATCTTGAAGTGTTTAGCAAGGCGTGAATCATAGATACCCCCAAAGATGGGGCTCTTTGTACGATTCAGACTTAATCGTTTAGCAATAATAGCGCCCATACTAACAGAGTTATCACGAAATAAAGCATGGAACAAAATAATAATATCCGGGACACTAAGGTTTCCCCAGTTTCCGCGACCAATTAAGCATCTACTAGCAAATATTGCAAAGTAACGTAGAACAAGAAAGTGTATGCTAGTAATTCTTGCATCGGAAACCTTCCTCGTTTCCCCTACAGTAATAGGGTCAATAAATCCATCCACATCTTTACGATGTGGTTCCTCTAAGTTGCCCCAGAAGGGTATCTTGCAGAACGCACAAAATTCATATAGTGACATCTCCCTAGCCATATCATATAAATGAAACTCTACTTAAGGAGGTGATTTCTTAGGATAAAAGTAGAAATTTTGCACGAAAGTATTGGTGAGTAAGAAATACTATTTGATCTGGTCGTGGAGGAAGTCGGTGAGGCCCGCATTATCAGCCAACGAATAAAAATCATCATGAATCCCGCCTGCTCTAAAGAAATCATCACAAGACCATTCACACGGCCGCACTTCCGCGACGCGAGGGGGATTATACTTGGGCTTTCCATTCTCCTTACTTTGTTTATTCTTCGAGCCTTGACTAGAAGAGCCCCTGAAAAAGAATCTCTTCATCTTTTTCAGAAAATTTCAGAAATTTTTAGTAACTCAAAATAAAAGTGAACCAAACTCAACAAAATTGATAACAACTACTCCCACAAGTGCCTAGAGACTATATCATGCATTAGAACTACTTGGGACCATAAATATTTGACATGCAAGCTCAAGAACAGGGTCACCTAGGCAGCACAAATTTGCAATGAATAAAGCACTAGAGCAAAAACTAATTGGACCATTGGAGGAGTCACATACCAAAGAACAATCCCCCAAAGCAGTTTTGTGAATGGAGCTTTGAGCAAGGAGATCGAAAATGGCAGCAAAATAAGCTAGAACTCGTGGTTGAGCTAGATGGTGACTTTTTTGGAAGGAAGATGAAGTGTGTGGGTGCAGGAATAAGTGGAAGGGGGACACCATGGGCCCACGAGGCAGGGGGCCCGCCCAGGGGTGTAGGGCACGCCCCTGACCCTCGTGGCCAGGTGCCAGCTCCCCTGCTATGTTCTTAGTGCCAGATATTCTCAAATATTCCAGAAAAATCATACTAAATTTGCAGGGCATTCAGAGAACTTTTATTTTCGGGGTATTTTTTATTGCATGGATAATTCAGAAAACAGACAGAAAATACTATTTTTACTTTATTTAATCTAATTAACATAAAGTAGAAAGATGGTATAGAAGGTTGTGCCTTCTAACTTCATCCATCTCATGCTCGTCAAAAGGAATCCACTAGCAAGGTTGATCAAGTCTTGTTAACAAACTCATTCTAAATAACATGAAACCGCAGAAATTTCGAATAATACTAGGTTACCTCAACGGGGATATGAACATCCCCAATAATAAGAATATCATATTTCTTCTTGACAGTAGGAAGAGGAAATTCGGAGCCTCCAATAATAATTGATGGAATTTTTCCAATAGAATTGATGCTATGAACTTGAGGTTGTTTCCTTGATAAGTGTACCGTATGCTCATTACCATTAACATGAAAAGTGACATTGCCTTTGTTGCAATCAATAACAGCCCCCGCGATATTCAAAAAGGGTCAACCAAGGATAATCAACATACTATCGTCCTCGGGAATATCAAGAATAACAAAGTCCGTTAAGATAGTAATGTTTGCAGCCACAACAGACACATCCTCACAAATACCGACATGTATAGCAGTTGATTTATCGGCCATTTGCAAAGATATTTCAGTAGGTGTCAATTTATTCGATTCAAGTCTATGATATAAAGAGGGAGGCATAACACTAACACCGGCTCCAAGATCATATAAAGCAGTTTTAACATAGTATCTTTTAATGGAGCATGGTATAGTTGGTACTCCTGGATCTCCTAGTTTCTTAGGTATTCCACCTTTAAAAGTATAATTAGCAAGCATGGTGGAAATTTCAGCTTCCGATATCTTTCTTTTATTTGTAATAATATCTTTCATGTACTTAGCATAAGGATTTACTTTAAGCATACCAGTCAAATGCATACACAAAAAGATAGGTCTAATCATTTCAGCAAAGCGCTCAAAATCCTCATCATCCTTTTTCTTGGCTGGCTTAGGAGGAACAGGCATGGGTTTCTGAACCCATGGTTCTCTTTCTTTACCGTGCTTCCTAGCAACAAAGTCTCTTATCATATCGTTGATTCTTTGATTGTGATTTATAAAGATCAACAATAGGTTCAATCTCTGCATCATTATTATTACTAGGTTGAGCATCAACATGAACATTATCATTATCATTATCACTGGGTTCCTGTTCATCACCAGATTGTGTTTCAGCATCAGAAATAGAAATATCATTGATTCTCAGGTGTGTCTACAACAGGTTCACTAGAAGCATGCAAAGTCATATCATTCTTCTTTTTCTTCTTTTTAGAAGGACTAGGTGCATCAACATTATTTGTCTGAGAATCTTGCTCAATTCTCTTAGGGTGGCCTTCAGGATACAAAGGTTCATGAGTCATTTTACCCGTTCTAGTAGCCACTCTAATAGCAAAGTCATGTTTATTATTTAATTCATCAAGCAAATCATCTTGAGCCTTAAGTACTTCTTCTGCTTGAGTGTTAACCATAGAAGCATGTTTGCTAATGAGTTTAAGTCCACCCTTAACTCTAGCCATATAATCACTCAAGTGTCCAATCATATAAGCATTTTGTTTCAATTGTCTACCAACATAAGCATTAAAGTTTTCCTGTCTAGCCATAAAGTCATCAAATTCATCCAAGCATTGGCTAGCAAACTTAGTAGACGGGATTTCAAATTTAGCATATCTATAGAGAGAATTCACCTTTACTACCTGTGTCAGGTTATCAAGACCATGTGTTTCTTTGATAGGTACATTAAGACCATGTATTTCTTCAACAGGAGGTAAATTCTTAACATCTTCAGCTTTAATACCTTTTTCTTTCATAGATTTCTTTGCCTCTTGCATATCTTCAGGACTGAGAAATAGAACAACCCTTTTCTTCGGAGTTGGTTTAGGAGTTGGCTCAAGAGTTGGCTAAGGAAGTGTCCAATTGTTTTCATTAGTCAACATGTTATTCAATAGCATTCAGCTTGATCGACTGTTCTTTCCCTTAAAACACAACCAGCACAACTATCCAAGTGGTCCTTGGAAGCATCAGTTAGTCCATTATAAAAGATATCAAGTATTTCACTTTTCTTAAGAGGATGATCAGGCAAAGCATTAAGTAATCGGAGAAGCCTCCCCCAAGCTTGTGGCAGACTCTCTTCTTCAATTTGCACAAAATTATATATTTCCCTTAAGGTAGGTTGTTTCTTATGAGCAAAGAAATATTTAGCAGAGTAGTAATAAATCATATCCTGGGGACTACGCACACAACCAGGATCAAGAGAATTAAACCAAGTTTTAGCATCAAGAGAATGGAAATATCTTAAGGATATAATAGTGGCGAGATTTCTCATCATTAGTGAACAAGGTGGCTATATCATTTAACTTAGTAAGATGTGCCACAACAGTTTCAGATTCATAGCCATAAAAAGGATCAGATTCGACCAAAGTAATTATCTCAGGATCGACAGAGAAATCATAATTCTTATCAGTAACAAAGATAGGTGAAGTAGAAAAAGCAAGGTCATATTTCATTCTAGCATTCAGAGATTTCTGTTTCAGTTTAGCTAATAACTTCTTAATATCAGATCTATCATTGCAAGCAAGAAAATCTCTAGCAGTTTCTTCATCCATAACATAACCCTCAGGAACAACATGCAATTCATATTTAGGGGGAGAACCTTCATCATCACTATCTTCAATAATATCAGTTTCAAGAATTTCATTCTCACTAGCCCTAGCAAGTTGTTCATCAAGATATTCACCTAATGGCACAGTAGTATCAAGCACAGAAGTAGTTTCATCATAAGTATCATGCATAGTAGAAGTGGCATCATTAATAACATGCGACATATCAGAATTAATAGCATAAGCAGGTTTAGGTGTCGCAAGCTTACTCATAACAGAAGGAGAATCTAGTGCAGAGCTAGATGGCAGTTCCTTACCTCCCCTCGTAGTTGAGGGATAAATCTTAATTATTTCGTCTTTCAAGTTCCTCATAGTGACCAGCAGATATAAATCCCAGGTGACTCAAAGAATAGAGCTATGCTCCCCGGCAACGGTGCTAGAAAATAGTCTTGATGACCCACAAGTATAGGGGATCGCAACAGTTTTCGAGAGTAGAGTATTCAACCCAAATTTATTGATTCGACACAAGGGGAGCCAAAGAATATTCTCAAGTATTAGCAGTCGAGTTGTCAATTCAACCACAACTGGATAACTTAGTATCTGCAGTAAAGTATTTAGTAGCAAAGTAGTATGGAAGTAATGGTAACAGTAGCAAAAGTAATAGTAGCAGTTTTGTAGTAATTGTATCAGTTGCAACGGTAAAGTAAATAAGCAAGGCACAATATGTGAAAAGCTCATAGGCATTGGATCAGTGATGGATAATTATGTCTGATTCGATTCCTCATGTAATAGTTATAACATAGGGTGACACAGAACTAGCTCAAGTTGATCAATGTAATGTAAGCATGTATTCTGAATATAGTCATACGTGCTTATGGAAAATAACTTGCATGACATCTTTTGTCCTACCCTCCCGTGGCAGCGGGGTCCTAATGGAAACTAAATAATATTAAGGCCTCCTTTTAATAGAGTACCAGACCAAAGCATTAGCACTTAGTGAGTACATGAACTCCTCAAACTACGGTCATCACCGAGAAGTATCCCGATTATTGTCACTTCGGGGTTGTCAGATCATAACACATAATAGGTGACTATAGACTTGCAAGATAGGATCAAGAACTCACATATATTCATGAAAACATAATAGGTTCAAATCTGAAATCATGGCACTCGGGCCCTAGTGACAAGCATTAAGCATAGCAAAGTCATAGCAACATCAATCTCAGAACATAGTGGATACTAGGGATCAAACCCTAACAAAACTAACTTGATTACATGGTAAATATCATCCAACCCATCACCGTCCAGCAAGCCTACGATGGAATTACTCACGCACGGCGGTGAGCATCATGAAATTGGTGATGGAGGATGGTTGATGATGACGACTACGACGAATCCCCCTCTCCGGAGCCCCGAACGGACTCCAGATCAGCCCTCCCGAGAGAGTTTAGGGCTAGGAGGCGGCTCTGTATTATAAAATGTGATGAAACTTCATCTCTGATTTTTTTCTCCGCGAAAGCAAATATATGGAGTTGGAGTTGAGGTCGGTGGAGGTCTAGGGGGGCCACGAGGCAGGGGGCGCGCCCCCCACCCTCGTGGACAGGGTGCGGGGCCCCTAGTGCTAATTCTTTCACCAATATTTTTTATTAATTCTGAAAAGTTGCTCCATGGATTTTCAGGTCATTCCGAGAACTTTTATTTCTTCACAAAAATAACACCATGGCAGTTCTGTTGAAAACAACGTTAGTCCGGGTTAGTTCCATTCAAATCATGCAAGTTAGAGACCAAAACAAGGGCAAAAGTGTTTGGAAAAGTAGATACGACGGAGACGTATTATACACCACCATGATGATTATAATGACATCGTATAGGCTCATCATAGCTACCAGCCCCCTCAGACTAATGATCTTGATTCTACCATGGTTTTGAACATGTTCATGTACCCGTTGTCTAGGTAATTGCTAATGATGTCGCGGTGCAGCAGGCCCATCACTAGGCGGTGGTCGTGGTCTCAGTCAATGAACGGCCTTAGTCAGATCAGCTATCTTTTTTCCAAGACTTTCCTCGACCTTGTCGATGTGCCTCCCCACTTGATTCAGCACATAGTCACGAGTTTCCTCCAATCCTAGCACAATAGTCGGGGCAACACTTACATCATAGATGGGCAAGGGCACCTCGTCCTCTGCATCTCCTTCATGTGCACCATGCACACTTGAATTTGATTTCTATGTATTCACCATTGCAGCAACACAAGTAGATCAACTCAAGAACCAGAGAGAAAAAATTGTATCAAACCTCAATGTGAGACCCAATCCGTTGTTGCGGCCCGACCTTTCACGACACTCCACCTTCAGCGGCAGTAGCCTCTCGCCTGCGCACACGATGTACATGAAATAGAGGGTTTGAACCTTGCGGATTAGCACGAGAAAACCAATCTCGACGATGGTACTCACACGCCAAAACAATTTCTACAAAGAAATCGCAACACAGAGGTTTTCTAAAGATCCCTCTAAAACTTGATATGGGTGTCTACCTTTGAAAACACACCGTGTCTATTTTATAAAATAACATGCCTATACATTGACCGTACTATGGCTATTTATACTAGTATAGCCGACCCATCTAACAAGAATTAGAAGCACGCAAGCTTTCCAAACATACTGGACTCCTACTTTATTTAAACTGATTTGCCTTTTACATCTCGGCATGCTACAGATAAAGTTTGACTCTCCTAATTGTGCGCTGGTTAATTTAGTTTTGCCAGCCGGTGGCCCCCATCCTGATTCCTTTAAACACATGAGACACCACCTGAGAAACTTCCTGATGCTCGACTCTTTTGGTGGTCTTGTTCGTCCAAAGAAATACTAGTAGATTAGATGTTTCCTTTTAATTGTTTGCACCTGTTGTCTGTCCCGTGGGTGACGGTTAGGTTTCCTCGGGCGATCTCGTGGGCGATCAGGAAGCGATCGCCTTCTAGGGTTTCTGTGCCTGTGCCGCCACTGGAACCCAGACCCTGTAGATCAGTTTGAGTCTAGATCTGCTTTCTCCTCCTTTTCCACACCATAGGCCTTTCATGTGATCTAGGGCGCACAATCGTACACCAGGTTTTCTGCCCTGAATTTTGGTCCGAGGGTTCATGGCCAGGTTGGGGTCCTTGAGTAGGATGAAGCATATGGAGGGGCTGATGAAGAGCTTGAAGTTGTCGAAGATGGAGAGCAGTGGGAAGAAGATCGTTTGGGGAGAAGGGAACAAGGTGGGAATGGTAGAGTTGCAGGCAATTGCTAAACTCATGTCCGACAAGCTGGCATACACGGAAGGCCTGAAGAATGCACTGGACAGGGTCTGGTGCCCTTTGAAGGGATTGTACTACAAAGACATGGGTGAGAACACTTTTCTGTTCACTTTTCATCAACCAGCGGGGAAAAGGAAGGGTTTGGATGATGGGCCATGGGAGTTCAGAAAGGGTCTCCTGGTTGTGGAGCATTTTGTACCTAGGAAAACCCTAAAGGAGTTTGAATTTCATTGGGTACCAGTGTGGGTCAGGATCTTTAACATACCACTTGGCATGATGTGTCGTGAGGCAGGGGAAGCAATCGGCGGGTTCATGGGGGAGACTTCAGAAGTAGATGTTGGACCTGATGAGATGGCCATAGGGAGCTTCTTAAGAGTCAAAGTCAGAATTGACATTCAACAACCTCTAATGCGAGGGTTCACTAGGGAGGAAGGCGAGGAGGAGAAGAAGAGAAGGATCATTGGGCCAGGTAAGGGAAGGGAATGGATCTTTGGTGTAGGTTTGAGTATGAATTTCTGCCTGATTTTTGTTATACCTATGGAAGGCTGGGACATGTGAACAAGGAGTGTACTTCAAAGCTGAAGAAGGGGGAGGTGGCCCAATACGGTGCATGGATGAAGGCTTTCATACCTAAAAGAGTGCTTGAAGGGAATCGGGGCTCATGGACAAATAACAGAAGCTATGGGGGAGCAGGAGCGAAGGGAGTGGGAGGAGTTTCAGTGGGGGGGACACAGGAGCTTATCAGGGAGTGATAGTGATTCTTGGCGGAAAAATAACAATCTGATGATCAAAGACAAGGGAGAGAAGAAGGGTATTGATGAGGAAGTAACTACCCCGCTCAAGTACAATCCGTCGATGACTATAGAGAATGCCAGAGATGGTGGAATCAGGAAGCAACTCTCTTTTGAGACCATGACCAAAGCAACAAGTCATAGTAGAGGGAGTGAACTAGTGGTTGTAGAGGTGGGCAAAGCAGATAAGGCCGTGACTGAAAAAGAAAAGGTAGCTGGTGGAGCGAAGGAAGGGAGGTGTTTGTGGAAGAGGGGATAAGTGAGGGGTTGGTCCATAGTTCACAAAAGGAGAAGCTGGTAGAGAAGCAAATGTCCAGATTTAAGAGAATAAAAAGGGAGGAGGGGATACATAATCAGCAGGGCCTTGGTGTGGTCGTAGGAGAGAAGAGGCAAGGTGCGGACATGGATGTTGTTGAGGGGGAGGAAGATAGTTAGAAGATGGCTCGGGCAGAGGAGAAGATGACTCAAAACCATGAGGCGAGGCTGTCGGAATAGCTCCACGAGCAAAAATGAAACTTATAGCATGGAACTGCCAGGGGCTTGGGAACCCCGCAGTAGTTTGAAGCCTTTTGGAACTACAGAAGGTGGAAGATCATGATGTGTTCTTTCTCTCTGAAACTAAAAGCTATGGGAGGGAGATGGAGCATTTGAGGTGGGAGCTTGGTATGCCAAACATGGTGGTGAAAGATCCGGAAGGTCGCCGGGGAGGGCTCGCTCTCTTTTGGCAAAGGGGAGTGGTGTTGGGTTCAACGTAGGGTGCGTCGACTGCAAATTAAAATTTCCTACACACAGAACAACTAAGAACATGCTACGGGAGATGGATCACAGATCGTTACCACTAGACACGCAGTGCCATGCAGCAGAAGTAGAGTTGAGGCAGCGCGTTCCCGGAGTCGCCTCGCATTCCCGGAGTCGTCTCCTCCTTGCCGATCTCCCACATAGCCAATCGGATCCCGCGAACAGGTTCGCCGGAGTGGCGCAAGTGCACCGCCTCTAACGTTATCCGCGCGTGTAGGAGGAACACCATGCGGCGGACTGCTAGGTCCGATCACAGAGTCGGTGACGAGTGGAGGTGGCTAGTTGCAACACATGCAAAGCCCTAACGACGGTGCCGAAGCGATCAACCCTCATGAGTGTGCCGCACCTCCACTTTATATAGGTGTCCATCGCGGGCTCAACACTTGGGCCTCGCATGCACCCTAAAGCCCAAAGTCTACTCGGTCGCGTTCCAAGTCCAGTTCGGATCACATCCGACCAGTCTCCTCCGAACCGACCTCGTAGGTTCCTTCCCTTAAGCGCGCGACCCCTTAGGTTCAAGTCGGCTTGGTCACAGTTCGGATCACCTCCTACCTGCATGGTTGGTAGCGGCCTCTAGCAAGGCGTGACAACCACCAAGCAGACTATGAAGTTGGTTAGGCGAACCTGTACAACGTGTCACACTTTTGTTCCCTTTGCCTCACGATATATGTTGTCTGGCTCAAGACGAGACTGTCATCCTTGTGCTAGCCCGAACTCTTTCTCGTTCCATTGATACCGACCACTATCCAGATTATCTCATAATCCTTGTTGCATGTTCATGCTTATCCTGGTCAGATCACACGAGGGGCCCAAAGTATATCTCTCCTGATCGGAGGGGCAAATCCCATCTTGCTCGACCATGTCTCGCAGCATGGGACTGGACAAACCCGAAACCTGCCTTTGTAACTACCCAGTCATGGAGTAGCGTTTGGTTGGCCCAAAGCAAGTTTGTCACCATCCCGAGTACATGCGTCAGCTCAAGTCTTAGGACATAGAACATATGTCGTACTAGAGACTCACAGATGACATATCGCTGCGTCTCATAGTTGGGTCTGTCCGACTTGGACCTTATCTCGACTCGGATTAGACTACGTCGAATCCGACCAGATCCTTCTGAGTCCATATTATCCGGTTAGCATCCAATGCTCCATGGTTAGTGAGACCGAGCCATCCATCGTGTCATATGCTAGTCTAGTCTAACGTGTGCCCACACGTCACTTGCAACTAGGGACAATTTAGGATGTATCATACAACACAAGATATCACAGACAAGTCACATACTTGCCAACAAGTATCATTGATTACATCCAAGAACTATCTTTATTCATAAACACACAGGAAATATCATCATACATGATTGCCTCTAGGGCATATCTCCAACAAGTGGATGTACGACTATGATGGAAGGATACATACTTTATAGATGTGGTGGTGATGGAGAAAAATGGAGTGCAGCGGTGGTTCACGGGCTTGTATGGGGAGTCCAAAGTGGGGGAGAAAGAAAATGCGTGGAAGGCATCGCAGTCACTGAAGGGGCAGATGAACCTACCATGGATATGTTTGGGCAATTTTAACAAAATCCTATTTGCAAATGAGAAGGAAAGAGGGCCGGCTCGGGCCCAGGGATGTATGGATGCTTTTCGTGACACACTGGAGTTGTGCGGGCTCGAGGATTTGAAGGACATCCCTATACGTGGTGTAACAATTGGCATGATGTTGAAGGATGTACAAGGGAGAGACTGGATCGGGCGGTGGCTTGTAATAACTGGCGCGAGTTGTTTCCTCTATATAAAGTAATAAACAAGGATCCTCGCCAGCCTGATCACAGACCGGTTATAGTTCTGGTGGATGATAACCCACAAGTGTAGGGGATCGCAACAGCTTCCGAGGCTGAAGTACAACCCAAATTTATTGATTCGACACAAGGGGAGCCAAAGAATATTCTTGAGTATTAGCAGTTGAGTTGTTAATTCAACCACACCTGGATAACTTAGTATCTGCAGCAAAGTATTTAGTAGCAAAGGTGGTATGATAATAAAGGTAACGGTAGCAACAGTAAAAATAAATGTTTTTGGGTTTTTGTAGTAGTTGTAACAGTAGCAATGGAAAAGTAAATAAGCAAAGAACAATATATGAAAAGCTCATAGGCAATGGACCAGTGATGGATAATTATGTCGGATGCGATTCCTCATGCAATAGTTATAACATAGGGTGATATAGAACTAGCTCCAATTCATCAATGTAATGTAGGCATGTATTCCGTAAATAGTCATACGTTCTTATGGAAAAGAACTTGTATGACGTCTTTTGTCCTACCCTCCCGTGGCAGCGGGGTCCTAGTGGAAACTAAGGGATATTAAGGCCTCCTTTTAATAGAGAACCGGACCAAAGCATTAACACATAGTGAATACATGAACTCCTCAAACTACGGTCATCACCGAGAAGTATCCCGATTATTGTCACTTCGGGGTTGTCGGATCATAACACATAATAGGTGACTATAGACTTGCAAGATAGGATCAAGAACACACATATATTCATGAAAACATAATAGGTTCAGATCTGAAATCATGGCACTCGGGCCCTAGTGACAAGCATTAAGCATAGCAAAGTCATAGCAACATCAATCTCAGAACATAGTGGATACTAGGGATCAAACCCTAACAACATTAACTTGATTACATGGTAAATCTCATCCAACCCATCACCATCCAGCAAGCCTACGATGGAATTACTCACGCACGGCAGTGAGCATCATGAAATTGGTGATGGAGGATGGAGGATGGTTGATGATGACGACGGCGACGAATCCCCCTCTCCGGAGCCCCGAACGGACTCCAGATCAGCCCTCCCGAGAGAGATTAGGGCTTGGCGGCGGCTCTGTGTCGTAAAACGCGATGAAACTTTCTCTCCAATTTTTTCCCCGAGACGGAATATATGGAGTTGGAGTTGAGGTTGGAGGAGATCCAGGGGGCCCATGAGATAGGAGGCCGCGCCCTAGGGGGGGCGCCCCCCTGTCTCGTGGACAGGTTGTGGGGCCCCTGGCATTAATTATTTCGCCAAAAATTCTTATTAATTCCAAAAAGTGCCTCCGTGGATTTCCAGTACATTTCGAGAACTTTTCTTTTCTACACATAAAACAACATCATGGCAGTTCTACTGAAAACAGCGTCAGTCTAGGTTAGTTTCATTCAAATCATGCAAATTAGAGTCCAAAACAAGGGCAAAAGTGTTTGGAAAAGTAGATACGTTGGAGACTGAAAGTGATAAAGAAAAACTTTTACAAACTCTGTTTGCTCTTGTTGTTGTAAACATGAAAAGCCAGCATTCAAGCTTCAGCAAATATTATGAACTAACCATACTCACAATAATATTTAGCTCTCACAATCACTCATATCAATAACATAATCAGCTAGCGAGCCATAATAATAAAACTCAGATGACAACACTTTCTCAAAATAATTATAACATGATATAACAAAATGGTATCTCGCTAGCCCTTTCTAGGACCGCAAAACATAAATGCAGAGCACCTTTAAAGATCAAGGACTGACTAAACATTGTAATTCATGGTAAAAGAGATCCAGTCAAGTCATACCCAATATAAACCAATAATAATACATGCAAATGACAGTGTGCTCTCCAGCGGGTGCTTTTAATAAGAAGGATGATGACTCAACATAAAAGTAAATAGATAGGCCCTTCGCAGAGGGAAGCAGGGATTTGTAGATGTGCCAGAGCTCGATTTTAAAATAGAGATTGAATAACATTTTGAGCGGTATACTTTTGTTGTCAACGCAACACCTAAGAGATGGCTGTATCTTCCATACTACATGCATTATAGGCAGTTCCCAAACAGAATGGTAAAGGTTTATACTCCCCCAACCACCAACAAGCATCAATCCATGGCTTGCTCGAAACAACGAGTGCCTCCAACATACAACAGCCCTGGGGAGTTTTGTTTAATTATTTTGATTTGCTTTGATCTTTTTGGATCATGGGACTGGGCATCCCGGTTACCGACCCTTTCTCGTGAATGAGGAGCGGAGTCCATTCCTCTGAGAATAACCCACCTAGCATGGAAGATATAGGCAGCCCTAGTTGTAACATGAGCTGCTCGAGCATACAAAACAGAATTTCATTTGAAGGTTTGGAGTTTGGCACATACAAGTTTACTTGGAACGGCAGGTAGATACCGCATATAGGTAGGTATAGTGGACTCTTATGGAACGACTTTGGGGTTTAAGGAGTTTGGATGCACACGCGGTATTCCCGCTTAGTACAGGTGTAGGCTAGCAAAAGACTGGGAAGCGACCAACTGAGAGAGCGACAACAGTCATAAGCATGCATTAAAATTAATTCAGACCGAGTACAAGCATGAGTAGGATATAATCCACCATGAACATAAATATCATGAAGGCTATGTTGGTTTTATTCAACTACATGCATGAACATGTGCCAAGTCGAGTCACTCAATTTATTCAAAGGAGGATACCATCCCATCATATCACATCATAATCATTCTAATAGCATGTTGGCATGCAAGGTAAACCATTATAACTCATAACTAATCAAGCATGGCACAAGTAACTATAATCTCTAAATGTCATTGCAAATATGTTTACTTCATAATAGCTGACTCAGGAACGATGAACTCATCATATTTACAAAAACAAGAGAGGTCGAGTTCATACCAGCTTTTCTCATCCCAATAAGTCCATCATATATCGTCATTATTGCCTTTCACTCGCACGACCGAACGATGTGTATAATAATAAGAGTGTATGTGCATTGGACTAAGCTGGAATCTGCAAGCATTCAACTTAAGAGAGAAGACAAGTAATATGGGCTCTAAATTAAATAAACAATCATGCATATAAGAGTCACTAAGCATTTTCAATATGGTCTTCTCGACCCCCAAAGGAAAGAAAAGAAAATAAAACTATTTACACGGGAAAGCTCCCAACAAGTAAGAAGAAGAACTAGAAATCTTTTTGGGTTTTCATTTTAATCCTACTACAAGCAAGGAAATTAAACTAACTAATTTTTTGGTTTTTCTCAAGGTTTATCAAACACACAAGAAGAAAACTAGAAAAAGAAATTTAAACTAACATGGATAATACAATGAAAGAGTATGAGCACCGACGACTAGTGTGTGAACATGGATGTAAAGTCGGTGAGAAATATGTACTCCCCCAAGCTTAGGCTTTTGGCCTAAGTTGGTTTAATACCAAGGACCGCCTGACTGATATCCATAAGTGAAACTGGGGTAGTACTGAGATGCACAGGCGACCGCCTCCTGAGCTGCAGCGTGTTGACGAGCTGCCTCCATTCCCCTGTCGTAATCAGCTGCTTCTTCCCTGGTGATAATATATCTTCCTTTTGCCTGATAATCAAAAAGGTAGGGAGCAGGAAGAGTAACAGGGACGACGTTGCGTCTGTCAAATATTAGTCGATAATGGAGGAATTGTTCATTCCTCTCAAGAAAATGATGATCAAACATAGCTTCTTTATCTAAATAAACAGGAGGTACAATCATATCCCCCTCTCGTGGAGCTATATTAAGAAAATTAGCCACACGGGTTGCATAAATTCCTCCAAAGAAATTTCCCCTTTTACTATTATTCTGCAACCTACGTGCAACTATTGCCCCCAAGTTATAACCTTTATAACCTAACACAGCACTCTTGAGGACACTTATCTTGTAAGAAGTCCTCCAACTCGGCATTACGCACATACGCGTCAAATTCTTCCTTAAAGCCTGCTTCGACCATAAAATCATCGGATGGCCACTCACAAGCCCGTACAATTGCGTCCCTTGGAAAATTAACATCTTGTTCACGTATAGCAATTCTTGGCCATTTCTTTGCTGAGGAACCTCCTTGGTACATTCTTCTAAGCATATTTATTTTTCTGAAAATTTCTGAAATTTTAGTAACTTCAAAATAAAAGTGGATAAAACTAAACAAGATTGATAGCAACTACTCCTACAAGTGCCTAGAGCCCATATCATGCATTGGAATTGCTTGGGACCTCAAAAATTTAACATGCAAGCTCAAGTACATGGTCACCGAAGCAGCAAAAATTTGCAATGAATAAAGCACTAGAACAAAAACTAATTGGACCAATGGAGGAGTCACATACCAAGCAACAATCTCCCAAAGCAGTTTTGTGAATGGAGCTCTGAGCTAAGAGATCGAAAATCGCAGCAAAACAAGCTAGAACTCGTGCTTGAGCTGGATGGGGATTTTTTTGGGGTAGAAGATGAAGTGTGTGGGTGCTGGCATAAGTGGAGGGGAGCCACCAGGGGCCCATGAGACAGGGGGCGCGCCCTACAGGGGGGGGGCGCCCTCCTCTCTCGTGGCCTGGTGCTTGCCCCTCCTGCAGTGTTTTCAGTGCCTAAAATCCTCAAATATTCCAGAAAAAATCATACTAAATTTGCAGGGCATTTGGAGCACTTTTATTTTCGGACTATTTTTAATGCACGGATAATTCAGAAAACAGACGGATAATACTATTTTTGCTTTATTTATTCTAAATAACAGAAAGTAAAAAGAGGGTACAGAAGGTCGTGCCTTCTAGTTTCATCCATCTCGTGATCATCAAAATGAACCCACTAACAAGGTTGATCAAGTCTTGTTAACAAACTCATTCCGAATAACACGGAACCGGAGAAATTTCGAATAACACTAAGTTACCTCAACGGAGATATGAAAATCCCCAACAATAAGAATATCATACTTTTTCTTGACAGTAGGAAGAGGAAATTCAAAATCTCCAAAAATGATAGTTGGAACTTTTTCAATAGAATTGATGCTATGAACTTGAGCTTGTTTCCTCGGAAAGTGTACCGTATGCTCATTACCATTAACATGAAAAGTGACATTGCCTTTGTTGCAATCAATAACAGCCCCTGCAGTATTAAGGAAAGGTCTACCAAGGATAATAGACATACTATCGTCCTCAGGAATATCAAGAATAACAAAGTCCGTTAAGATAGTGACATTTGCAACAACAACAGGCACGTCCTCACAAATGCCGACAGGTATAGCAGTTGATTTGTCAGCCATTTGCAAAGATATTTCAGTAGGTGTCAACTTATTCAATTCAAGTCTACGATATAAAGAGAGAGGCATAACACTAACACCGGCTCCAAGATCACATAAAGTAGTTCTGACATAATTTCTTTTAATGGAGCATGGTATAGTTGGAACACCCGGATCTCCAAGTTTCTTTGGTATTCCACCCTTAAAAGTGTAATTAGCAAGCATGGTGGAAATTTCAGCTTCCGGTATCTTTCTTTTATTTGTGATGATATCCTTCATATACTTAGCATAAGGATTTACTTTAAGCATATCAATTAAGCGCATACGTAAGAAAATAGGTCTAATCATTTCAGCAAAGCACTCAAAATCCTCATCATCCTTTGACTTGGATGGTTTAGGAGGAAAGGGCATGGGTTTCGGAACCCATGGTTCTCTTTCTTTACCGTGCTTCCTAGCAACAAAATCTCTCTTACCATAACGTTGATTCTTTGATTGTGGGTTATCAAGATCAACAGCAGGTTCAATCTCTACATCATTGTTTTTGCTAGGTTGAGCATCAACATGAACATTATCATTAACATTATCGCTAGGTTCATGTTCATCACCTGATTGTGTTTCAGCATCAAAGATAGAAATATCATTGGGATTCTCAGGTGTGTCTATAGTAGGTTCACTAGAAGCATGCAAGATTCTATCGTCTTTCTTCTTCTTCTTTTTAGAAAAACTAGGTGCCTCTAAATTATTTCTCAAAAATCTTGCTCGATTCTCTTAGGGTGGCCTTCAGGATACAAAGGTTCCTGAGTCATTCTACCAGTTCTAGTAGCCACTATAATGGCAAAGTCATTTTTATTATTCAATTCATCAAGCAAATCATTTTGAGCTTTGAGTACTTGCTCAACTTGAGTAGCAACCATAGAAGCATATTTGCTAACGCGGTGAAGTTCATCTTTAACTCTAGCCCGATTATCACCTACGCGCCCTATCTCGAAAGCATTATTCTTTAACTCTCTACCAACATAAGCATTAAAACTTTCTTGTGTAGCCATAAAGTCATCAAATTCATCTAAGCATGGGATATGAAATTTAGTAGAGGGTATTTCAACTTTATCATATCTATAGAGAGAATTTACCTTTACTACCTGTGTCGAGTTATCAAGACAATGTGGTTCCTCAAGCAGTAAATTAAGACCATGTATTTCTTCAATAGGTGGTAAATTCTTAACATCTTCAGCTTTGATACCTTTTTCTTTCATTGACTTCTTTGCCTATTTCATATCTTCAGGACTGAGAAATAAAACACCTCTCTTCTTTGGAGTGGGTTTAGGAATAGGCTCAGGAGTTGGCTCAATTGGTTCAGGAATTACTTCAGGAACTGGCTCGGGAAGAGTCCAATTATTTTCATTAGTCAGCATATTATTCAATAAGATTTCGGCTTCGTCGACAGTTCTTTCCCTAAAAACACAACCAGCACAACTATCCAAGTAGTCCTTGGAAGCATCGGTTAGTCCATTATAAAAGATATCAAGTATTTCATTTTTCTTAAGAGGATGATCGGGCGAAGCATTAAGTAACCGGAGAAGCCTCCCCCAAGCTTGTGGGAGACTCACTTCTTTGATTTGCACAAAATTATATATTTCCCTCAAGGCAGCTTGTTTCTTATGGGCAGGGAAATATTTAGCAGAGAAGTAATAAATCATATCCCGGGGACTACGCACACAACCAGGAGCAAGAGAATTATACCAAGTCTTAGCATCACCCTTTAATGAGAACGGAAATATCTTAAGGATATATAAATAGCGAGACTTCTCATCATGAGTAAATAGGGTGGCTATATCATTCAACTTGGTAAGATGTGCCACAACAGTTTCAGATTCAAGGCCATAGAAAGGATCAGATTCAACTAAAATAAAAATATCAGGATCAACAGAGAATTCATAATCCTTATCAGTAACACAGATAGGTGAAGTGGCAAAAGCAGGATCGGGTTTCATTCTAGCATTAAGAGACTGCTGCTTCCATTTAGCTAATAATTTCTTAAGATCATTTCTATCATTGCAAGCAAGAATTTCCATAGCAGCTGCTTCATTCATAACATAACCCTTAGGAACAACATGTAATACATAATCATTGGGGGAACGTTCATCATCACTATCATCAATAATAGGTTCTTCAATATTTTCATTCCCCCTAACTCTAGCAAGTTGTTCATCTAGAAATTCACCTAATGGCAAAGTAGTATCACACACAGAAGTAGTTTCATCATGCATAACAGAAGTGGAATCATCAATAACATGCGACATATCAGAATTCATAGTAGTAGCAGGTTTAGGTGTCGCAAGCCTACTAATAACGGAAGGAGAATCTAGTGCAGAGCTAGATGGCAGTTCCTTACCTCCCCTCGTAGTTGAGGGCAAAATCTTGGTCTTAGCGTCTTTCAAGTTCTTCATAGTGGTCAACAGATATAAATCCCAAGTGACTCAGAGAATAGAGCTATGCTCCCCGGCAACGGCGCCAGAAATTAGTCTTGATAACCCACAAATGTAGGGGATCGCAACAGCTTCCGAGGCTGAAGTACAACCCAAATTTATTGATTCTACACAAGGGGAGCCAAAGAATATTCTTGAGTATTAGCAGTTGAGTTGTCAATTCAACCACACCTGGATAACTTAGTATCTGCAGCAAAGTATTTAGTAGCAAAGGTGGTATGATAATAAAGGTAACGGTAGCAACAGTAAAGATAAATGTTTTTGGGTTTTTGTAGCAGTTGTAACAGTAGCAACGGAAAAGTAAATAAGCGAAGAACAATATATGAAAAGCTCGTAGGCAATGGACCAGTAATGGATAATTATGCCAGATGCGATTCCTCATACAATAGTCATAACATAGGGTGATATAGAACTAGCTCCAATTCATCAATGTAATGTAGGCATGTATTCCGTAAATAGTCATACGTGCTTATGGAAAAGAACTTGTATGATGTCTTTTGTCCTACCCTCCCGTGTCAGCGGGGTCCTAGTGGAAACTAAGGGATATTAAGGCCTCCTTTTAATAGAGAACCGGACCAAAGCATTAACACATAGTGAATACATGAACTCCTCAAACTACGGTCATCACCGAGAAGTATCCCGATTATTGTCACATCGGGGTTGTCGGATCATAACACATAATAGGTGACTATAGACTTGCAAGATAGGATCAAGAACACACATATATTCATGAAAACATAATAGGTTCAGATCTGAAATCATGGCACTCGGGCCCTAGTGACAAGCATTAAGCATAGCAAAGTCATAGCAACATCAATCTCAGAACATAGTGGATACTAGGGATCAAACCCTAACAAAACTAACTTGATTACATGGTAAATCTTATCCAACCCATCACCGTCCAGCAAGCCTACAATGGAATTACTCATGCACGGCGGTGAGCATCATGAAATTGGTGATGGAGGATGGTTAATGATGACGACAGCGACGAATCCCCCTCTCCGGAGCCCCGAACGGACTCCAGATCAGCCCTCCCGAGAGAGATTAGGTCTTGGCGGTGGCTCCGTATCGTAAAACGCGATGAAACTTTCTCTCCGATTTTTTTCTCCCCGAGACGGAATATATGGAGTTGGAGTTGAGGTCGGAGGAGGTCCAGGGGGCCCACGAGATAGGAGGTCGCGCCCTAGGGGGGCGCGCCCCCCTGTCTCGTGGACAGGCTGTGGGCCCCCTGGCATTAATTCTTTCACAAAAAATTCTTATTAATTCCAAAAAGTGCCTCCGTGGATTTCCAGGACATTCTGAGAACTTTTCTTTTCTACACATAAAACAACATCATGGCAGTTCTGCTGAAAACAGCGTCAGTCCGGGTTAGTTTCATTCAAATCATGCAAATTAGAGTCCAAAATAAGGGCAAAAGTGTTTGAAAAAGTAGATACGTTGGAGACGTATCAATGGATGGCATGCAACAGGAGGGAGAAGGTTCTATAGGTGATGGGGTGTTCCGGTTTGAGGCAAGGTGGTTGATGGAGGAGGAGTGTGCTTGGGTGATGGAAGAGGTGTGGAATGCAACATTTGCAGAGGGTGATGTTTCTGTTAAGGAAGAACTGGCTAAGGTGGGGGAGAAATCACAAAGTGAGATTGAAAGGTGTTGGGAGAGCTAAAAGGAAGAATTAAGAAGGCAAAGAAGGAGGTTGAGAACTGTCGGCGTAGTTGTACTAGTCACCATCAAATAAACCAGGAGCATCTTCTTCTCTTTAAGCTAAGTAGGCTAGACGATTAGTAAAATTTATATTGGAGGCAGAGGGTGCATGTTAATTGGTTGGAGAAAGGAGATAAAAATATACATTTTTTCCACACCCATGCAAATGAGAGGGAGAGGATGAATATGATAAGGAAGCTTAGAAAGGAGGGGGTGAAGTAGTGGAGGGAGAAGAGGAGATAGGAAAAATTATAACTGACCACTACAAAAGTTTGTTCGTGTCTTCTGCAGGTATCGCCAATGACGAGGTGTTGTCCCACATACACACCTCGGTCACACATGATATGAACACTCGCCTAACCCGTGAATTCACAGAACAGGAAGTCAAGGAGGCCCTAAATTCCATTGGTGATTTGAAAGCACCGGGTCCGGATGGCATGCGGACTATATTTTATAAGCGGTTTTTGGAGCTGGTCGGGCCAAAAGTGAAGGAGGAAGTGCTGGGTGTGCAGAATGGTGCTCCTATGCCGAATGGGTGGAATGAAACTACTATTGTGCTCATACCCAAGGTCAAAAACCTAGAGAAGGTCACTGAGTTTAGACCTATAAGCCTTTGTAATGTTTTATACAAGTTGATCTCAAAGGTGCTTGCGAATTGGCTCAAGGAAATCCTGACCGAAATCATCTCGCCAACACAGTCAGCGTTTGTCTCGGTCGGTTGATCACTAATAATGTGCTCCTGGCATATGAAATCATGCACCTGATGCATAAACGGAAGGGAGGGCCCAAGGGACTGGTGGTGGTAAAGCTCGATATGAGCAAAGCATACGACCGTGTTGAGTGGGGCTTTCTGGAACAGGTCATGATCAAGATGGGCTTCGCTGAACAGTGGGTGTATTTGATAATGAACTGCATTAGATCAGTTTCATACAAGGTAAAGATTAACAGGAGTTTGTCAGAGGTGATCACCCTAGGCAGAGGACTCCAACAAGGGGAACCGTGCAAAGGCTTTCTCTGCTATGTTGTACCAAGCGGAGCAGGAGGGATCTATCCAGGTGGTCCATATATGTTGAGGAGCTCCAAAGATAAATCACCTATTTTTTGCAGACGATTGGCTAATTGCTATGAAGGCAACAATGGAGGGGGCATCCAAACTGCAGCAAATTTTAGTTATTTATGAGCATTAGTCTGTCCAAATGATAAATAAGGGGAAGTCTAATGCCATGTTCAGTAAAGGAACCAGTGCTAATACACGGGGGGGTGTCCTGGCTGGTCTTGGCATAGTGGAGGAGTCTTTTAATCAACGATATCTGGGACTGCCAGTTCACATTGGAGCATCCATAAGTAAGGAGTTTGAATATTTGAAATAGAAGATTTGGCAAAGGAATCAAGGGTGGATGGAAAAGTTGTTATTCAAGGCGGGGAAAGAGGTCTTGATTAAGGTTGTAGCTCAGGCGATACCCATGTATGCAATGTCGTGTTTTGATCTCACAAAGCAAGTTTGCAAAGAGATCAACACACTTATTGCTCGATTCTGGTGGAGCCAACAAGATAAAAGACGGTGTCAATGGATAAGCTGGGGAAGAATGACGAAATCGAAGAAGGATGGAGGACTTGGGTTTAGAGATCTGCATATTTTTAACCTTGCCATTTTGTCTAGGCAGGGGTGGCAATTGCTCGAGCCTCTGGATACGCTATGTGCGCAAGTACTGAAGGCTCGCTACTACCCAGATTATTCTCTTCTTGAGGTGACAGTAAGAGAGGGTATTTCTTATATCTGGAGAAGCATATTGAAGGGGGTTAATCTGATTAAGGAAGGAATTGTCTGGCGTGCGGGGTTGGGTGATAACATCAAAGTGTGGGAGGACCCATGGATTCCTCGAGGAGATACTAGAAAACCAACATCAGTAAGAGGGGACATAGTTATCACACGAGTTTTTGAACTAATGGAGTCGGTTAGGGAAACTTGGGATGAGCAGTTAGTAAAGGATCTTTTTAATGAAGATGATGTTTCGCATATCCTCGCTATCCTAGTGCGACCGATATGGATGATTGTGTAGCATGGGCATGGCACCACGATCCCAAAGGAAAATTTTCTGTAAAAGGGGTGTATCATGTCGGTATCCGGGTAAGAGATGCAAGAAATGGTAATGATGCAGGCCCATCACTTAGTCAGGGAAGGGGAGAGGATAAATGGCAAAGATTGTGGAACCTGGAGATGCCAGGGAAAGTGCGTATTTTTCTATGGAGGTTTGCGCATAATAGCCTGCCCCTCCGTATGAATATCAAACACAAAAGGGTGGACTTGGATACAAGATGCCTAGTGTGTGGCCGGCTGGATGAAGATGGTGGTCATCTGTTCATAAAATGCAAAGTTGTCAAACAAGTTTGGAGAGGAATGGAGCTAGAGGATACATGAAGTGCTATGCTGGAGTGCACTGGGCCAAGAGAGGTGTTTGATCACATATGGAGCTTGGATAACAATAAGCGAGATACTTTCCTTATCTGGTCGTGGAAATGGTGGTCAGTGAGAAACAAGGAAAATGCAGGAGAGACGATGAGGAGCAATGACAGTATCTGCTATACTATCCGACAATATCTTCACGAGTTCAGTAAAAGTGTTGTGAAGCCTGTACAAGTGCCTCCCCAGGACAAGGTTAAGTGGAAGCGACCCCCACCTGATGTCGTTAAAGTCAATTTTGATGCATCTTATCATGCAAACACAGGGAAAGGAGCATGGGGACGTGTTGCTCGAACTAACCAAGGAGAATTATTGGCAGCAAAGGCTGCCACACTTGAGCATCTTACAGGGCCTCTACATGAAGAAGCTTTGGCATGTGTGTTAACTACTGAAGCAAGCGCGGAACTGGGCATCCACAAGGTGATCCTTCAGTCTGATTCCCATGTGCTTGTCCATGCACTCAACTCTAGCGAATATGAACGAGCACTGATCGGTGTCCTCCTACGGGAGATGTGAAGTATCTGTCATGCGATTTTGAGTCATTTAGTTTCAGTTTTTGTAACCAAAAACGTAATAAGGTAGCACATGAACTAGCTACTTTTGGTTTCAAAATGGGAGCTGCTGATCAGTCGTGGATCGAGTATGCTCTAGACTTTGTTTCTGTTCTGGTCTCCAGCAACATGGCCGAGCCAGTTTAGTAATGGAATGAGTTGTTCCGGGTCAAAAAAAGTTTTGTTTGCACCTGTTGCGTCGTATGGAAATATAATTTCTTGTTGGTCCTAATTATAGCTGGATTCGATGGCCGTGTATACGAATAGTAATAGCAGGGATGTATTTTTTATGGTTCACACGATCAACACAAACTCCAAACTGACTCAACATATCAGCTTTGCATGCATCCTGACATCCCTGCATGTTCAACCTTGGTGCTTCTTGACTCCTAGCTTGTTTGTCTCTGTACACCTTGTAGCATGCGCAACATCTAATGCTTGTTCTCCTTCATACTTCCCATCAAAACAAATGTATTTTTTCAACGTACACATCTTCGGTTTGTAAACCCTCAATGTGAAGAAAAGTTTCATGAATCTTGGAAACGTTAATGTTATTTATGGCCATATCAGGTTCAATCTTGCGGTGTCCTCACCCAGTGGGTAGCGAGGCACATATTTGTATTGTTGTCATTAAGGATAAAAGGTTGGGGTTTATTCATATTGATTGGATCTATCCCTCTACATCATGTCATCTTTCTTAAGGCGTTACTCCGTTCTTGTTAACTTAATACACTGGATGCATGCTAGATAGCGGTCAATGTGTGGAGTAATAATAGTAGATGAAGGCAGGAGTCAGTTTACTTATCACGGACGTGATACCTATATTCATGATCATTGCCCTAGATATCGTTATAACTTTGCGCTTTTCTATCAATTGCTCAACAATAATTTATTTACCCACCGTATGTGTTCTTTCAAGAGAGAAGCCTCTAGTGAAAACTATGGCCCCTAGGTCTATCCTTATCATATTATTCTCATATCTATAAACCAAAACCCCAAAATACCTTGCTATAATTTATTTATATTTACTTTATTTTACACTTCTATTTATCGTTTATACATATCTCTATCAGATCTCATCCTTGCAAGTAACCGTGAAGGGATTTACAACCCCTTTATCATGTTGGGTGCAAGTATTTGTTTGTTTGTGTAGGTGCAACCATTGGTGACTTGTGTGTTCCTTCTACTGGATTGATATCTTGGTTCTTAACTGAGAGAAATACTTATCTCTACTTTACTACATCACCCTTTCCTCTTCAAGGAAAAAACCAACACAAGCTCAAGAAGTAGCAGGCGGCCACCACGCCAGATCCTTAGGAAGGTGTGGGTGGGGGAATGGGAAGAGATAAGCGGACAACGTCGGCGACGACACCGCACCAAATCCTGGGGAGGTGCGAGTGGGGTAATAGGGAGAGACAAAGCCACAAAGGTTCCAGATCGGGCCAGAGGAAGGGCATAAAAGTGCCACAACTAACGCGTATGCATTGGATGTAGATCGGACGGTTGAAATTGTTAGATGGCAGACACACCATCAACACCAACTCAGGTTTTTATAAGAGTAGAAATATTTATTGGAGTTCGTCATCGTTGTCAGAGTCAGATGGTTCTGGCATAGAGGAATTGTGTTTAGACGATGATGTTGAGCACCTCGTCTTGTTGCATCTCGTCTAAGAATTAGATGGCGGCAAGAAGAGAAAACGTAGATGATCGAAGGTTGGCCATCTTTGCATTCTGCGCAACCGAGCTCCCATTCCATGCTCATGTAAGATTACTTTCCCGAGGTACCGACCTATTTGGCTCACCTCTTCCGTAGGCGTTATGCGTAGATCTCTTTTTTTGTATTGTGGAAGCTTGCGAGAAAAATTGTCGTTTTTTCACTCACCGGAGGAATGTCGTCGGTTTGCTTTGGTTTAGTTCATACCAAAAGATATCAAACGACAATGAGAGTGATATCATACGGTATTCCGGCTGACTGCACCAATGAGTGTCTTCGCATTGGAGAAGATACCATGTGCAAATGCGTGCACGTGTTTATCAAAGTTTTGATCTTGGTTTTTGGTCCTGGGTATCTTTGAGCTCCCAATGAGGAGGACACAAAGAAGTTGATGGCGATGAATGGAGCAAGAGGATGGTCGGGCTTGCTTGGGAGTGTGGATTGCATGCATGAAGGTGGAAGAGTTGCCCTATGGCTTCGCACATGCAGTACACCGGCCATCATCGTGATCCCACTATTGTGCTTGAAGTCATGGCTTCGCAGGACTTTGTGGATTTGTCATTGCTTCTTTGGCTTGTCGGGTGATCTTAATAAGATAAATGTATTGCAGAGATCACATATTTTTGCTTGGATTGCTAGTGGAGATGCTCCGACTTGCAACTACACCATCGATGGACATGATTATACCATGGGGTGTTATCTTGTCGACGGTATCTATCCTTCGTGGTCAACGTTTGTGAAGACAATGAAGAAGCCAAAGGGCAAGAAGCAATCTATTTTTTCCCAAGCATAGGAAGAATGCCAAAAGGATATTGAGATGGCATTTGATGTGCTGCAAAGCTCGGTTTGACATTGTTCCAAGTCTTGCTCTCTTCTGGGATAAGAAATCCCTCTCAAATATCATGCATGCATGTGTAGTTCTACACAACATGTTTATCGAGGATGAGAGGGATTTCAACTTAGAGTTTTTCTATGACAATATTGGTAGCCGTGTCAAGCCTAGCAGGAACCCGAATTGGATCAATACATTTCTTGAGACCTACCTGCAGATTGAGAACAATGATACACACCCACTCTATGGTGATCTTATTAAGAACCGGTGGCAACTGCATGGGAGGTAGACTCCCAGTTTATTCATTTGATCTTATTTGTATTCATGTGTGATTTGAACCATTCTTTTTATGCGAACCATTTATTATTGTTTTAATTAGTCAAATTTGAACATTTGTTGTAACTGAGATGATTATTTTAGCGTATGATACTAAAACATTAATAAGTTTGATTTATAATATTGTTGTTGTATTAAAATCTTGTTTTTCAGAATTATGGATTTGCCTAAAACGCCAAAACAGACTTACGACATCTGTTCCGCGCGTCCGCGTAGTACCACAAACCCGTTTTTGGGTACCTAAAACTGGTTATACATGACGTGTTTTCCTAGGATCTGCGATGCTCTCAGTGCACCCGACGGGAAGACCATTTGGTTCATCATATTTTCATCAAAATGAGATAGCAAATAAATCTAGCATTTTGTAAGTACCAAGAGAATATTATGCCATACCGGCATATAACATCGCACCAAAGAATCACATAAGCCCCGCACGTCCTCGATCTCATAGTTCACGCAAAATAAATAAATATAAGATGATCGCACATCTCGATCGATCATGAACATTTGCCTCTTCTCATACCAAACCCTTTTTTCTTGGGCCCATGATCCCCTCGTAGTATCCCATGTCGTCGGGCGTCGGGTCGAGATTTCACCACACACTTGCATTCGTTGGGGAGGTTTGCCATGGAGACCACCCGTGGGGGCTTCCTTTGCGTCTCGGTTGACTCACCGGCCACGGGTGCGGAGTTGAGATCAATGGGAGGCACCACATGCACGATCGACACGAAAATCATCTTCCGGCGAGCTGTCCTGAGGTGAGGTGGAGAAGCGGAACATTGTCGGTTTATGTCCGAGTAGGTACCCATATGTCGGCGACAATGTTGACATGGAGGGCAGCTCAGAAAGCCTGGGCGGGCGGGCCGCCGACGAGCCCGAGCTGGCCGCCGCGGTGGCGGCTACAACAAGGGCCGACTTGAGACGATCCCTAGCATGAGGAGGATGCCTTGTGCGGCTTTGGCGGCGATGGCCTCGGTGTCCACAACAGCGGCCCATATCTAAGCGGCGGTAGCAACGATTTCTTCTTTTGTCTTGACCCTCCTTTTTCGATTGGTCTGCTTCACCGTCTCGACAGCTCTCTGCTCCGGGGTGAGCTATTTCTTCGGCTTCACCGTGGCCATGATGCAGACGACCACGACGGGGCGGTTTTGGCGGGGTGGGTGTTTTTTTTAGAACGCGGGGTGGGTGCGTTGGTCATGTAGTAATTTTTTCTAGGACGGGGCTGCTCTTCCGCTTGGGCGATCCGTTGGATTTTACAACATTTTTCTCCTTTTTTCCCGAGTCAAACACTTTTTCATTTTCATCGCTTCTCAAGGGCGCAAATTTGCTCTGACAAGTGGGCCAGCGCAAACGGATCAGATCAAACCGAATCCCAAACACACGGTACGCAGGCCACGCCCACGTGGACGCTCTCCGCCTCCGCCCGTCGCCGCCGGCAGCATGTCCCGCGGCGGCGTCTTCCTCGGCGTCGATGTCGGCACTGGGAGCGCTCGCGCAGGCTCGTCACTCTCTGAATCCTTTGAACCAACGCCCCCTCCCTTTTTCTTGACTAGCTTTTACTAGATAGACTTTGGCCATTTCTTGATTCGCGAGTAGTAATCGAGTGAGCAGGCTAGCAGTAGCAGTGCTGCTTCTGTGGCGAAGCAACTGTTATATTCTGGGGGAAATTCCATTTCCGAAGATTTTCTTTTACTCAAGAGTATCACTAGTTGTCCACTCAGAGTGACGAACTGAATGTTGTTTTCATGGGAGGAGCGGTGCTGTTCATGTAGTTCTCCCTCAATCGTTCTCTCGGATGTGATGAAGGGTAATTTAAGATAGGTGCTAACAGAGCATGCTTGTCACCGGGCATATCAGGCCTTGAGAAAGGAGTTCATTCTTGGCAGGCATAGCAGGTAATTAGGTTGGTGCTATTAATTCTTAGTTGTCTGTTGATGCAGGCATCTTTGATGAGAAGGGTAAATTGCTCGGTTCGGCGAGCAGCCCGATACAGATATGGAAAGAGAAAGATTGCATCGAGGTTAGTAACCTCTAATCCGTTCAATGTATTGCATGATTGACAAATGAACTAACGAACACCTTGCTAATTCTGGGCGGTGCACACCAGCAATCTTCGACGGATATCTGGCTCGCGGTGTGCACTGCTGTAAAATCTGCATGCTCGCTTGCAAATGTCGCAGCTGAGGATGTTGTTGGCCTCGGATTCGCTGCTACTTGCTCCCTTGGTTTGCCTTGATCTCCATATGAGCTGTTCGAGTTGACTTCTGAATGGGGAATTTTGTGTCTAAAGTGACTCGGAATTCACTGACTTGATAATAATATGGCGTGTTGCTTGCAGTTGCTGTTGATACTGATGGTTCCCCTGTTTCGGTTTCTTGGAGTGGTGATGCAAGAAGGAACATCATCGTGTGGATGGACCATAGGGCTGTTGACCAGGCTGATCGAATTAACGCTCGCAATTCACCTGTATTGCAGTACTGTGGCGGGGGCGTCTCTCCAGAAATGCAAGCTCCAAAGGTAACCACCTCACTTTTCATGCAGTGTGGTTTAAATCATAATTGTGCGGACTCTTGACTTCTTGATTCATGATTTGTAAATAATATAAACATGATGTTGTAAAAGTCAACCATTGTGTTTATTGCCTGATAATGGTAGTCACAGTATATTCCAGGAAATTTCACTTCTTGGTCATGTAAAATCAGAATTTTAGCATTTTGAAACCTGGAAATTGCAATGTTCATTATCTGGAGATGGTTTGAAGAAATTAATAAACGTGGACATTGTTTAGGAAGTCACTAAAATTGATGTTGGTTACAGCATGAATATACTTAAATTTGACCTTCCCAAATAATATTTTCGAGAAAAGTTGTTAAGCAATTAATACCATTGTGTATTATTTGATTATCTCCCTTGCTAGTATCACATTTTTACTTTAAATATTTTTCAGCTTTTGTGGGTAAAGGAAAATCTGCAAGAGTCCTGGTCCATGGCATGTAGGTGGATGGACCTTAGTGACTGGTTAGCATATAGGTGAGTTTTCACTATCTATGTCTGAATTTGCCGTAAGCTATAGGTTGGCTTCCATAACATGTTTGCTTTGGTGGTTCATTTTCTAGGGCAACTGGTGATGACACCCGCAGCTTATGCACAACTGTTTGCAAATGGACATATCTTGGACATGCACACATGGGCCAGTGGAGGGAATTAGATTCGCGTGATATGGAAGCATGTGGATGGGATGAAGTCTTTTGGGAAGAAATAGGCTTGGGAGACCTTGTTGAAGGGAATCGTGCAAAAATAGGTTGAACTGAACAATTTTTCATTTCCCCCTTCCAGCACTAAAACCAACATGTCATTTATGGTCATTAGTTTCCTAATACAACACTACTCTTATGCAACATATAGGACGCAGTGTTGCATTTCCAGGCCATCCTCTAGGTTCTGGTTTGACACCTACTTCTGCAAAGGCAAGCAAAAATAATGTTGCTTTTTATTTGAAATTGCAATGTTTACGTTGAACTTCTAGTAACTGTGTCATTTATGAACTATGTTGTGATCAATTATCTAGGTTCTTTCTATATAATATTTGTGTCAGCGGAAATGCCTCTGCTGTTAATATTATGTAATTGCCTATCTGATGTTGGTTGAATCCAATTCTCAGGAGTTAGGCTTGCTTCCTGGGACACCTGTTGGAACTTCGCTTATTGATGCTCATGCCGGTGGCGTTGGAGTAATGGAAAGTGTGCCAGAGGCAGAATCTAAAGCCGACTGTTAGTGTTGATTCATCTGTATTTTTCCTATGCAAACTACTTTAAAACTTTATATTCATTTATTGAGGAACATTTTGTTTTCAGTATCTGATGAAGAAGCGATCTGCCGCCGCATGGTCTTGGTCTGTGGGACATCCACATGCCACATGGCTGTTTCAAAGAACAAATTATTTATTCCTGGTGTCTGGGGGCCATTTTGGTCTGGTAGAGTTGCCCTCGTGTATTTACTTCCATATGTTTCTAGCCAGCATCTCTGCTTTATTCCTTGGTTCTCTAGTATCTATCGTGGACCATGTTGGTTGACGCTTATATTGTGATTCAATGTTCAGCGATGATTCCTGAGTATTGGCTCACAGAAGGTGGTCAAAGCGCAACTGGTGCTCTACTTGATTACATTGTCGAAAACCATGCTGCTGCTCCCCTTCTGGCTAATCATGCTGCTTCTCAGAGTAAGTTTCATGTTTGCCCAAGCAGATTATTTTTTAGTTTGTGCCCTGTAAAAGGCATGTAATTTTCTTCTGAAATTGTTCAGGTGTATCCATATTTGAGTTGTTGAACAAGATATTGCTTTTGATGGCACATGAACAAAATATTCCCTTTCTATCTGCCTTGAGTCAAGATACGCATGTCCTTCCAGATTTTCATGGAAATCGGTAAGAAATTCATTAAATCTTTTGTGCTTAAACAAGAATTCTAGTTATCCAGATCCTTGTGTCTTCACAAATTTGCAATGTGACACATAAAGATCTCAGACTATCAGACCAAATCAAACAGTCTCCTTTTCCTGTCCTGAATCTCAACCAGCCGTAGTGTAAAATTTATTTACCTCTGACATCTATAGCAACTATTTCACTGCAGAGGATGAAAACCGTATGTATTTTCTTGACACATTAACTGGATGTATTTTGTCGGCTTTTATATATTTTGCTTATTTAAGTATTTAACTTTTCTTGCTGTTCTAATTAGATGTATGCAGTCAACAATATGACAACATAACACAATCAGTGAGACAGCTAGCAATCTCGGTTATTGCTAAGATATTAAATCTTATAACAGAATGGTGAAGTTACAGCCTTATCAGTTGCGCACAATTTGTTATTCCCCCCTCAAATGTTTTGTTCAATGTTTTACCTGACAAAAATGACGCACTCCTGATGTGGCTGACTCTAATGTAAACCATTCTAATGGTTAGGTCCCCTGTTGCTGATCCAAAATCCAAAGGAGTGATTTGTGGCTTGACACTTGATACAAGTGAAAAGCATTTAGCGCTTTTGTACCTAGCAACAATTCAGGGTATTGCGTATGGAACTCGTCATATTGTGGAGCATTGCAATGCTCATGGACACAAGGTACTTATTTTCGACCAAGGATTTCGAAGAGTAACTCGGTATATAATTGGATGCCTATAATATAATATTTATTGCATGTATGTTAGATCGACACCCTTCTTGCCTGTGGCGGACTTGCAAAGAACTCCTTGTATGTCCAAGAGCATGCAGATATCATCGGTATGCCTCTTTTTCCTGCAGTTACCTACTCACCTCTCTCCATCTCCTTTCCTCCCTGCTCTGAAATTTACTTGTTCTTTGCAGGATGTCCAATAATACTTCCTAGAGAGAATGAGTCTGTGCTTTTAGGTGCTTCTGTTCTGGGTGCTGTTGCTGCAAAGAAATTTTCTGGTATTC
Source organism: Triticum aestivum (assembly GCF_018294505.1). Classification (NCBI taxonomy): domain Eukaryota; kingdom Viridiplantae; phylum Streptophyta; class Magnoliopsida; order Poales; family Poaceae; genus Triticum; species Triticum aestivum. Next base: position 205,257,337 of record NC_057810.1, on the reverse strand, counting down.
ACGATGCAATGAAGTCAATGAATGCAGCTGGAAAGGTATGTCCCAATCCCTCCTATTTAAAAAAATATGGATTAGCTGGCTCCATTTTTTTGCCGTTAGACAACCTAGAGAACATGTTATTCATAAAATATGCCCGATTTTCGTCCATTTTGATTTGCATACATTCTTGATTAGAATCTTCCATTTTTCATTTTCTGTTTCTAAAGCAAATGTATTGTTTTTTGTAGGTTGTGCATCCATCTTCGGATCCCAGGGTGAAGAAATACCACGATGCCAAATATCAGATATTCAGATCCCTGTATGAGCAACAGCTCTCTCATCGCTCAGCCATGGCGCAAGCATTGCAGTAGGGTTACGTGACCACTGAGCTGGGTACTTCACTCTTGGTTCTGAATACCCCAGATCTGTTGCCATGTTTCCTTGCATTATTTACATGTAAAGAAATTTCATTCCGTTATGGAAGCAGTGATACAATAATGTCTATTAGTCACCAAAAGTATAGAAAAGGATCCTTTGTAGTGAAATGGTAATTATCTACCACAAAGTTTCTGTGAAATTAGATGCTTCGGTTCGAATTTCGGTGGTTGAAATTACATCTCATATTTCTCTTGCGACAGAAAAGAGAGATTGTATCGATTAACCAGGGCAGCACTACAATCTTCGAGAACCAACTGCTCACTGGGGGGGGGGGGGGGGGGGGGGCTGCCATCGAAACAGCGTAGCTGGAAACTCTGTTAGCAGGCTGCGCACTTGTGCTACCTCGGCTGTTTTGCTCTCTTGACAGAATTAATCATCCTTTACTCAGAGTTTGTTGGTCCCCAAATCTGATGAGCTGCCATTCTGCTGCACCCGCCCGGTCAGCAATCTGCACAGGCTTGTGCAGAACTGCATGTGTTAACAATGCAATAGAATTGCATTGATCATCAGTAAACTGTGCATCATGTTTCCTCGAGATAAGATCAGACTGGAATGAAACAAACAGCATTCATATTGCCATATTGACATACCTCTTTGTATGCTCTCAGATCACCGCTGGACTTAGACACTTCGACGACGCAGTGTGCTGGTGTCACCTGGATCACCTGCATTTTTCAGATAAGCAAAATTAGATAGATAACACCGTGAATCTATCGTTTTTTGAAAAAAGGCCACTTGCAGTGAGGCCAACATTCCAGATCCCACATGTCACTGGCGCATCCAGTGGCATTCATCTAGTTGCAAATTGTATGGTATTGCTATCTCCACTGGTATATGAGAATATATGGCACGGCACTTCACCTCGGCCGAGAGTGTAAGATCCAGCATGCTTCTTGATAGCAATCTGATGTCCTGAAGCTTTACCTGTGCCAAAATTGAAATCCCAGGATCAAAACTTGACCTGTGATTTCTCAAGATCATTCAAGAAGCTGAATTCAGATATTGCCAAGCTCTGGCTAATTACCATGGAGCTGCCCATTCTCCTCGCTGACAAGCTCACATCCCTGGCTGCAGCTGTGATTATCCCCAGTGTTTCCTGCACCGAATGCGGCGAGCCGAGCTTTGTTTTCTGGTGAATGGTGATCATGCATCATCAGCCAAGTCAGCCACCGAAAAAATAGGTACAAGTTAGACCCATTTGTTGACGTAGGTCAAATACATATGAAACAAAGTTGACAGGATATGGTCAGTGACCTGCTCCTGGAAGAGTCCTGACAAGTCGAGATCTCTGCACGTCGCTATCAACCGGAACGCGTTGATGAACTGCTCAGGCTCCGGATTCGCTCCCCCAGCCTCCCTTACCTAGACAAAAGGCAAGTCCTGGCAACTGAAGGTAGGAAATGACTGGTGCAGAGTGGAGGAAATTAATACGTGGATTTGTGTTCCAGAGCAGTGTTTATTACTTACCTCTGTGCTGTGACTGCCATCACTGTCTGTGCCAGCCTCATCAAGATCAACACAATCATCACTCTCAGTTCTCCTTACTGATGGATTGTAGCCCTCTTTTAACCACTCGTCATCGAAGATATCATTTATCTTCGCTCTCTACACCACAATTATCAGATGACCGTGCTAATAATCAAGAACATGTATTGGCCTAATGCATCTAATAGGATTTACCGTTATAGGAGACGGATCCAGTATCCTCAAGATAATCTTCTTCTGAGGCAGTGTGATCCATTGCGGTAATGCATACTGTGCTCGAGATATCTTTTGCGACAATAGTTGTCAGTTGAAACCTCGCATCAGCAAGGTGTAACGAAGCAAAAGGCATCATCAGACACTAGGATGTTTATGCTTACCCTTCTGTACAAGTGTATCAAGCTGCAGTCCTGGAATGGCAGATAACCAGCAAGGAGTTCAAACAGGATCACGCCGCATGACCAGATGTCCGCGGCCGCCCCATCGTAAGTCTTGTGCTGAATCACCTACCAGAGCATCAAAATTTAAAAGTTGGCAATGCAAATTACTGAAACTTTGTGGCATGTGCAATGCAACTTTGGGTAGTTAGGCCATGCCATGCCATGCTCTTATTTTTGCTGGAGCGCTATGATTTTTCAAATACCTCAGGAGCCACGTAGCATGGAGAGCCGCAAGATGTGGATAGCAACTGCCCTGGCTGGATCAAAGAAATTTCATTCATAGTTGATCAATCTGAATCATTGATAATTCAAATGAAATGAGCTCATAGCCTTTGCTAGTTCTTACCTTCCTTAGCACGCTGAGGCCAAAATCGGATACCTTGAGATTGCCCTGATTATCTAGCAACAAGTTTTCAGGCTGTTGACACTCTCAAAAGTAGAATAACTCAGTGACGTGGCAACCATAAATGAAAGGATGATCGAGGAAGAATGCGGATCAGTTTGCAACATCAGGGATGAAAAGAGTTATATCCAGACATGCAGTTAGCTAGAGGAGAATGAGAGTATATTGACCTTGAGATCCCTGTGAAAGACGCCTCTCCGGTGGCAATAGTCCACAGCATCAATCAGCTGGTAGAAGTACTTCTTTGCTTCCCTCTCCTCCAATCTCTTGAGGTAACTCTTAAACAGAAAATTCAGAAACCATAAGGAAAACCACCTGAAAACAATAACCAAGAACTGTTGCTTGATGAAGATGCCCATCTTACTAGCTTGTCAGAGAGCTGCCCTCCCGGAACATACTCCATCACAAGACATATCTTCGTCTTCGTCGCGATCACCTGCGCAAATGTAACTGCTGTAAGGCGCGAAAGAGGGTTCAGTTCTGCCAAAATCCTGATGCTACATGCTTGGGCAACCAGATAGATGGAACGGTGAAGGAATTTGAGCAACTACCTCGTGTATCTTGACTATGTTGGGGTGATTGAGAAGCCTCATCGCGCCGATCTCTCTCTTCACCTTCAAAGGCCAAGCAAAGAGGCCGTCACGGAATGCGCAGCTCCATGAACTAGGCGGAGCATCGTTCACAGAAATAACACATACGCACCTGATACATGAGGTTGTTTCTGAGCACCGTGCTCCTGTCGATGACCTTGACTGCGACGCAGCCGCCCGTCTCGGCATCGACGGCGAGCCGGACCTTGGCGAAGGCGCCCTCGCCGATGGTCCGGCCGACCCTGTACTTGCCAATGCTCTCCGCCAGCACCATCTTCCTCTGTGCCGACCAGCAAACCTTAATCAAGGCTGGACGGGAATGGGCGCTTGTCCGTGGTAACAGTGTACGATGGATGGCACCGTGAAACGGAAATCAGGTGAGAAGGGGAAGGTGGTTGGGGGGTTTGGAGAGAAAGTAGCCGTGGCAACGTGATTTCCGGGCGCAACAGCCGGTCGCCGTCTGGCCGTCTGCCCTCCCGTCAACGGCGTGCACCACGGCCCAGTAAAAAGGAGAGGCCCTGTGTGTCTCCCTCTCGTCGACGGCGTGCATGGTCGGCCGGCCTCTGGTCATGGAATGGAAGATGCAAGTATTGAGTATGGTATGCATGCAACTTGCGCTCTTGAATCCCCGCGTGAAATAATAACGGGCAAAAATATTATTTCCTTGTTAATAACCAATTAGGCCAGGTGACTTTGTTATTTATACACAAATTACATACTCCTTGTACCTTTCTTAAAACACGATTGGAAAAATAAACAGCGACGAGTCAAGTGAAAATCTGAACTGATGGCCTCACTGGTGTGGTTTTAAAAACTATGCAGATCAGTTTCACCATTTTTGTTCCTTTTGTTTTTGCATGTTCTACACCAGTGCATTGCAGCACTGGTAATTCCAATATAAATAACATGATAATTTACCATCACAGACCTGATAACTAACGTACAAACACCATGATAACTTTGACATTGGCAAAAAAGCTGCTGAAACATACCCGGTAATTTTTGCGTAAATATCATTATACTTTACGGACCGCATACCTGATAAGTTACGTACAAACACCGTGATAACTTCGATCTTATGAAAAAACAGTTGATAAAAATATACCTCTGGTAACTTTTATGTAAATAGTATGGTAATATGCGCACCATAGATGTGCTAATTTATGTGCAAAACACCGTGTACTTTTGATCCAATGAAAAATTTTGTTGTAAACACACCCTCTATAATTTGTGTGTAAATAACAAGGTAACATACACACAATAGGCTTGATAACTTACGTACAAACACCACGATAACTTTTTAACTCCTGGAACAAAAGTTGTTGAAAAAATATAACCTGACAGCTCGTGTGTAAATGACATGGTACATATACGCACCGTGGAGCTGATAACTCATGCACAAACACCACGATAACTTTTGAACCGGAAAAAAGTTGTTCAAAATATACCCCCCCCCCCCTTAACTCATATGTATATAGCATGATAACTTATGTACCACATACCTGGTTAATTACATACAAACACCATGATAAGTTTGACCTAGAGAAAAAAAGTTGTTGAAACATACCCGGCAACTTTTGTGTAAATAACATGATAATATGTGCGCCATGGACCTAATAACTTACAAAATAAACACCACGGTAACTTTGACTGTGGATTTTTTTTTAAATATACCACGATCAATTCTGCATAAATAACATGGTAATATACGTACTGTAAACATTATAATTTACGTACAAACTCTGTGGTAACTTTTGATGAAAGAAAAAAAGTTGTTAATAACTTACATCGATAACTTATGTGCGAAAAGAATGGTATTTTTACAAATCACATAGCTAATAACTTATGCTCAAACACCATGATAAATTTTCAAAGAGGGGTAAAAATTGTTGAAATATATTTTGATAATTTCTGTGTAAAGTTATCGTACTGCCCATACTAAACTTACCATGCTTCTCACACGCTAGTTGTCCTTCTAACAATATAGTTCGAAGTTTTGTCCTAACGAATCAAACCAAGCTATGCAAAGTAGATACTGAGCGTGAGACGATCTTTCCTTTTTTTTCTTACAGGTTTTATAGCAACTACTCACAGATGGCGGTCGGCCCAGACGTTGCAGCCCATCAGCCCAAGATGAATAAATAAATCAGTCTTCAGAGTTCAAAGAGACCAACTAGTTGAGGAACGCTCCTTCGGAGCCTCCCAACGATCACATGGAGTGAACTGAGCGCGTGTCACTTGACGCGCTCTCAGCAGCCACCACGTGTCATGCTCTGAGCGCTTCCTTTGGATCACGTTTTTTCTGCTTTTTAGTTGTTATTTTTCGGGGGTTTCGACTTTTTGGGTTCTCACTGGTCTTTCATAGCTATTCGACAAAAAATACTTTTGATTTTTTTCACCGAAACAACGCGTTTTTTTTGTGAGGCATGGTTTTGCTTCCGCGAGAGGCACCTCTCGAAAATAAAAAAAATATGTTTTCTCTGCGGTTTTGCTTCCTCTTGGAAATAAAAAAAAACGTGTTTATATTTTTTTTCTTTCATGAGAGGTATGATTTTGCTTCAGCGAGGGGCACGATCGTGCCTCCTGGGAAAGAAAAAATGCATTTTTTTTCATGTGAGACACGGCTTTGCTTCCGCTAGAGGCAAGACCCGTGCTTTTCTAAAATGAAAAAACATATGTTTTCTCTTTTCTTTTAATTTCATGAGAGGCACGGTTTTACTTCCGCAAGAGGCACGGACATGCCTCCCGGAAACGGCTTCCGAAAAGGGGGAAAATGTGCTCCCCGTTCGGTTTATTCGTCCCTTTTTTTTGTGAAAAAGTTCATCAAAACCTATCACCGTGAGATTTAATTTTGAAGATCTCGACATGAGAAATCTAGTGGTGAAAACGGTTCGAGATTTAGACTCACGGTTTAAAAGATAAAACATTTTGAATAAATGGATCTACGAAAAAAGAAAAAATTCTAGGTTGTCAGGACGCTCGGGGGTGACCAACGCGCCGTATAGGAATCCCCGACAAAGTGATCTCCTGAAAATAAAAGAAGAATCGACGGAGACCTCCTATGTGCCGCAGAAGAAGAATCAGCGGGGACCTCCCATCCGCCGCATTCTACGGCAGAATGTTGAGGCTTCGCACAGGGCACTCCCCCGACTGGGCCGGCCCACTCAGGCCGCAGGTGTAACAAATCTGAGAAAAACACAATGCGTAAGCTAGGATTCGAGCTCGCGATCGTGCTCTGGTAGACAAAGGAAGCTAACCACTGCACCTGATTCATGTTCATTGTGAAAAGACAAGCAAATTCCTTCGAACTAGCCACTTTGGCATATTGAATTATTTTCCTTTTTAATCATTTTTTGACGTTTTTGAAATTTTTTTAAAACACTCCGAACATATTTGAAAACACACACACACGAGTTCTCGCAAAAGTGAAGAAGTTTTTGGATTTGTAACCCAATTTTAAAATTAGGAATAAATTTTGAACTTGTGGACAAATTTTGAAAAGCATGAACATATTATAAAATTCAGACCAATTTTGGAAAAGATGAACAAGTTTGAAAAAAAATGTAAACAATTTTTGAATTTGTGAAATAAAAACAAAATATTAACATTCTTTTTTAATTTTTGAACAAATTTTGAAAAATGGGAACATTTTAAAAAATCTCAAACAATTTTTTGCAATCACGAACAGGTTTTCAAAAAATGTGAACAAATTGTCGAAAAAGGAACATTTTTGAATTTGTGAACAATTTGTGCATAAATATTGAAAATGGGAACATTTTTAAAAAATTTGAACATTTTTGAGAATCACGAATTTGAATAACTTTTGAAAACACAAACATATTTAGAAATTCCATTTTTTTCGCAGAAATAAACAATTTTTAGAAACTCAGAAAAAATTGAAGCTCTAAACTTTTTCTTGAAAAACACCAACTATTTTTTGTATTCCGAACAATTTTGTGAAATTGGAAACACCTTTTGAAAACATGAACAAAAATTGGGAAACTCCAAACATTTTTTGAAAACATGCACAAATTTTGAAATTCTGAACAGTTTTGGAAATTGCAACAAATTTAAAAAATGTCAACAAGTATTGGAATATCAATTTTTTTAATTGTGAACGAAAATTTTAAAACAAGAATATTTGTTGAATATGTGAACAAAATTTAGATAGTATGAACAACAACAACAACAACAACAAAGCCTTTAGTCCCAAACAAGTTGGGGTAGGCTAGAGGTGAAACCCATAAGATCTCGCAACCAATTCATGGCTCTGGCACATGGATAGCAAGCTTCCACGCACCCCTGTCCATAGCTAGCTCTTTGGTGATACTCCAATCCTTCAGGTCTCTCTTAACGGACTCCTCCCATGTCAAATTCGGTCTACCCCGCCCTCTCTTGACATTCTCCGCACGCTTTAGCCGTCCGCTATGCACTGGAGCTTCTGGAGGCCTGCGCTGAATATGCCCAAACCATCTCAGACGATGTTGGACAAGCTTCTCCTCAATTGGTGCTACCCCAACTCTATCTCGTATATCATCATTCCGGACTCGATCCTTCCTCGTGTGGCCACACATCCATCTCAACATACGCATCTCCGCCACACCTAACTGTTGAACATCTCAACATACTGTCCATAGATAGTATGAACATTGTTTGAAAAATGTGGATAATGTCCAAAAACAAGATCTTTTTTTGAAATTCCGAATAAATATTTGAAAAATTCGAATAAGCTTAAAAAGAAAAATGTACGTTAAAAAGAAAAATGATAAAAGAAAACAAAGAAAACAGAAATCACTCGGAAAAACCCTGAAACCAGTAGAAGGAAATAAAACAGAATAACCCGGTTCTGGGATGGTTGGGATGGTTCACAAAATTGGCTGGCGCTCACTTGTGGTTCACACTCTAAGTGGGCCGGCCCAGATTCCGCGCTTGGGTGGTTTGGCTGTGAGTTGGGTCGACAGCTCAACGCAACGACCGTGGCACACCATCCTGGTCGGGCCATGTCTCACCTAGCTACCTTTGACTTTTTTTGAGAGTACGCCTAGACGTACCATAGCTTTATAAAAGACAGAATATCATTTACAAGAACACGAGCACTCGCTGCGAACAGCGAACAACGAGCGTAGCACACATCATACCTGGCTAAGATCAAAGACGAGCACCACCGCAAAGCAAGCTACAACACAAAACACATATCCTAAGCTGATACATGGCATCGCGTCACTACCAACAACGGTCACCTTCGAAGACCATGATGTGTACTACACAACTTATTATTGTACACTCATGTTGGGCCTCCAAGCATAGAGTTTTGTAGGATAGTAGCAATTTTTTCTCAAGTGGATGGCCTAAGATTTATCAATCCGTGGGAGGTGTAGAATGAATTTGGTCTCCCTTGAACAACCCTAGAATCAAATACAAGAAACCTTGCGAGGATTATATATAAGATATATTGAAATGTTAGGATTATATATAAGATATATTGAAATGTTTTTGTTAATATTTTCAACCATTGAAATGCAATGAGCATCAAGTTTGAATGCTTGATACGTCTCTGTTGTATCTACTTTTCCTAACGTTTTTCCTCTTGTTTTGGACTCTAATTTGCATGATTTGAATGAAACTAACCCGATCTGACACTGTTTTCAGCAGAACTACCATCGTGTTGTTTCTGTGCAGAAATAAAAGTTCTCGGAATGGAACGAAACTTTACGAGGATTTTTTATACAATAAAAGAGAATTTCTGGAGCCAAGAACCACCGGAAGGGGGCACCTGGGTGGGCACAACCCACCAGGACGCGCCACCCCCTCCAGGCGCGCCCAGGTGGGTTGTACCCACCTGGTGGCCCCGCAGACCCTGAAACCAACACTATAAAATCCTATTTTTCCAGAAAAAATCAAGGAGAACGAATTATCACGTTTCATGAGACGGAGCCGCCACCGTCTCCTGTTCTTCACCGTGAGGCCAGATCTGGAGTCCGTTTGGGGCTTCGAGAAGGGGGATCTTCGATCTCCGTCATCACCAACCCTTCTCCATCACCAATTCCATGATGCTCCCCACCCGGAGTGAGTAATTCCTTCGTAGGCTCGCTGGTCGGTGAGGAGTTGGATGAGATTCATCATGTAATCGAGTTAGTTTTGTTAAGGCATGATCCCTAGTATCCATTATGTTCTGAGATTGATGTTGCTATGACTTTGCTATGCTTAATGATTGTCACTTTGGACCCGAGTGCCATGATTTCAGATCTGAACCGTTTATGTTATCACCATTATATCCATGTTCTAGATCCGATCTTGCAAGTTATAGTCACCTACTACGTGTTATGATGCGGCAACCCCGGAGTGATAATAGTCGGGACCACTCCCGATGATGACCGTAGTTTGAGGAGTTCATGTATTCACCATGTGCTAATGCTTTGTTCATGTACTCTATTAAAAGTAGGCATTAATATCTCTTAGTTTCCAATAGGACCCCGCTGCCACGGGAGGGTAGGACAAAAAATGTCATGCAAGTTCTTTCCATAAGCACGTATGACTATTTACGGAATACATGCCTACATTATATTTATGAACTGGAGCTAGTGTCGTATCGCCCTAGGTTATGACTGTCTCATGATGAATATCATCCAAGGAATCACCGATCCAATTCCTATAATTTTCCTACATATTGTTCTTGCTAAATTACTAATGCTATTGTTACTATTGCACTTGCTACAAAATCACTGCTATCACTGTTACCGTTATTGTTGCTGCTACCACCACTATCAAAACTATCATACTACTTTGCTACTGATCACTTTGCTACAGATAATTAATCTTCATGTGTGGTTGAATTGACAACTCATTTGCTAATACTTGCAAATATTCTTTGGCTCCTCCCCTTGTGTCGAATCTATAAATTTGGGTTGAATAATCTACCCTCGAAAACTGTTGCGATCCCATATACTTCTGGGTTATCAAGACCTTTTTCTGGCGCAGTCGCTGGGGAGCATAGCTATATTTGTTGAGTTACTTGGGATTATTATCACATTATCACTATGAAGAATCTGAAGGATGCTAAGACTAAGATTTTCCCCTCTAAGACGAGGGGAGGTAAGGAATTGCCATCCGGCTCCGCTCTAGATTCACCTTCATTTACAAGTAAACTTGCAACACCACCACATGCTATTAATTATAATATGTCGCAAGTTATTGATGATGCTACTTATGCTATGAATGCTACTCATGATGATGCTAGTACCTTGCTTGATGATGATGTGCCACTAGGTGAATTTTTTGATGAACAAATTGCTAGAGTAAGACATCATGATATTGTTGAAACTGATGATGAGCTTGAAACTGAAAATCTTGAAACACCTACTAGAACTAGCCCTCTTAGATATGAATTACCAAAGGTACCGGAAGGTTATGCTCTGAGCGAGGAGGCAACTAGAGATATTCTTGCTTGTAAGGATAGAGATGATCTAGAAAAATTATTATGCAAGTATAAAGAAAGATGTTTGAATGCTAGAATAAAATGTGATCGTAAGTTTGCTACTTCACCTATCTTTATTGATGATAAGGATTATGAATTCTCTGTCGACCTAGAGTTAATTACTTTGGTTGAATCTGATCCTTTTCATGGTTATGAAACTTAAACTGTTGTGGCACATCTTACTAAGTTTAATGACATAGCCACCATTTTTGCTCATGATGAGAAGATTCGCTATTACTATATTCTCAAGTTATTTCCGTTCTCATTAAAGGGTGTTGCTAAAGCTTGGTACAATACTCTTGCTCCTGGTTGTGTGCGTAGTCCCTAGGCTATGATTTATTACTTCTCTTAAAAATATTTCCCTTCTCATAAGAAACAAGCTGCCTTGTAGGAAATATTTAACTTTGTGCAAATTGAAGAATAGAGTCTCCCACAAGCTTGGGGGAGGCTTCTTCAATTGCTTAATGCTTTGCCTGCTCATCCTCTTAAGAAAAATTAAACACTTGATATCTTCTATAATGGACTAACCGATGCTTCTAGGTGTTTCCTAGATAGTTGTGCCGGTTGTGTTTTTAGGGAACGAACTATTAAGCAAGCTGAAGAATTATTGAATAACATATTGAAAAATTATGATGATTGGACTCCTCCTGGAAAACCTTTTAAACCCACTCCAAAGAAGAGGGGTATTTTATATCTCAGTCCCGAGGATATGCAAGAGGCAAAGAAATCTATGAAGGAAAAATGTATTAAAGTAGAGGATGTAAAAAATTTACCTCCTATTGAAGAAATACATGGGCTTGATACACCACCACCACCTAAGGTGGTAGAGGTAAATTCTTTAATGAAATTCAATGATAGTGATAATCCTCATAATAAACATCCTAGTCAATGCCTTTATGAGTTTGATAATTACATTAGAAAGCAAGATCACTTCAATGCAAATGTTATGAAACAATTGAAATACAACTCTCATATGATTGCTCTCTTAAGTGACTTGTTATTTAGAATCTCAAATGATGTTAGAGATATAGGAAAGCATGCCTCTATGGTTCAAACTCAATTAGAACAAGTTGCTAAATCTCAAAGAGAGTTGCTTGATGAAATGAACAATAATATAAGTGACTTTGCTGTTAGAGTAGCAACTAGAGGAGGTAAAATGACTCAGGAACCACTTTATCCTGAGGGACACCCAAAGAGAATTGAACAAGACTCTAAAGAATTAACAGTGATGTACCTAGTCCTTCTAAAAAGAAAAAGAAGAAGAAAAATGATAGGACTTTGCCTGGTACTAGTGAACCTGAAGTAGAAAAATCACTTGATAATGATAATAAAGTTTCTATCTCTGATGCTGAAACTCAATCTGGTAGTGAACACTCACCTTTTGATAATGAAAAAGATAATGATGAGGTTCATAAAGACACTCAAACAAATAATAAAGAAACAGATAATGATGTTGAGATAGAACTAGCTGTTGATCTTGATAACCCACAACCAAAGAATAAAAGATATGACAAAAGAGACTTTGTTGCTAGAAAACACGGTAAGGAAACAACATATGCCCTTTCCACCTAAGTCAACTAAAAAGAAAGATGATGAAGAATTTGAATGCTTTGCTGAAATGCTAAGGCCAGTCTTTTTGCGTACTCGCTTGACTAGTATCCTAAAAATGCCTCCTTACGCAAAGTACATGAAAGACATCATCACCAATAAGGGAAAAATACTGGAAGCTGAAATATCCACTATGCTTTCTAACTATACTTTTAAGGATGGAGTGCCTAAAAAACTTGGAGATCCAGGAATACCAACTATACCTTGCTCCATTAAAAGAAACTATGTGAAAACTACTTTATGTGATTTGGGAGCTAGTGTTAGTGTTATGCCTTTCTCTTTATATAAAAGACTTGATTTTAATAAACTCACACCTACTGAAATATCTTTGCAAATGGCTGACAAATTAACTGCCATACCTATCGGTATTTGTGAGGATGTGCCCGTTGTTGTTGCTAATGTTACTATTTTGACTGACTTTGTTATACTTGAGATGCATGAGGACGACAACATGTCGATTATCCTTGGTAGACCCTTCTTGAATACTGCAGGAGCTGTTATTGATTGCAATAAAAGCAAGGTCACTTTTCATATCAATGGTAATGAGCATACGGTGCACTTTCCAAAGAAACAATTCCAAGTGAATGGTATACATGTTGTTGAAAAATCTCTGACAATCACTATTGGAAGTTTTCAACTACATCTACCTACTGTTAAAAAGAAATATGAAATGCTTATTGTTGGGGACATTCATATCCCAGTTGAGGTAACTTAGTGATTTACAAAAGTTCTTCAGTTTCATATTAATTGAAAGTGTTTATTAATAAGACTTGATCAACCTTATTAATTGATGAATTTAGTGAGCACTACCTTCTATCCCTACCCTTTGTTTTCTGTTTTTCTTAGTTAAATAAAATAAAATGTCATGCTTTGTTTGTTTTTTGAGTTTTTCGTGCAATAAAAAATGACCCAAAAATAAAAGTTCTCAGAATGCTCTAAAAATTTAATAAGATTTTTTTCTGAATATTTAAGAATTTCTGGTGCAAATAATATCAGAGGGAGGTGCACTAAGTGGGCACAACCCACCTGGGCGTGCCAGGACTCCCAGGCGCGCCCTGGTGGGTTGTGGTCCCCACATGGTCCCCTCACTTACTTCTTCTTCCCACATCACCACATTCATCCAGAAAAAATCACCATTGCTCTCTCTCATGTTCTTGCTCCCGAAACCGCGGATTTCGATCTGTTTGCTCGAAGCTCCGTTTTCTAAACTGTTTCGGGGAATTGTTACTTGGTATGTGCCTCCTCCATGTGTCCAATTAGTTTTTGCTTTAGTCGTTTATATTTTGAATAATTAGCTACTCTTGGTGCTGTTGTAGATGAGCTTGCATGTTGAATTCTTAGAGTTCTAACTAGTTTGAATGCTTGCTATGGCCTCTATACATCCCTATGAGTATTTGCTTTCATTTTTGTAAAGTTCTATTGATAAAAATTTGTGACCCAAAATTTTCAGAAAATTGTACGCAAATATGATGAACCTTTTTGGAAGGAGTTCTTCAAGGAGGAGATCCCCGGAGGCATCTTCTAGTAGCAGTTCCGCTCGTAGGTCTTATGTTGAACCGAGTGAAAGTTCCATTTGAAGTGTCGCCACCAAAACATGGTTATGGCCATGCAAGGATTATATGGTGAGCGTGGGCATTAAGGAGGAATTTGAGCAATATGTTCACAATGCCGATCTTTGGCCCTACATTTCAGATAAGTGCGACCAACACCTCACTCTCACTGAATCATTTGTCAAAGGATTTAAATTCCATCCTCGTGAGTCTAGGGTGTCATTTAAACTGTATGAAAATCCATTTACCATATCCTTAGAGAGATTCGCTCACCACTGCAAAATTCCATTCAGGGGTTCGCTCGATGAACCGCCAAGGTCTGAGTTTGAGATATTCTTGACTAGTCTTTGCTATGGTGAGACTAGGGGAGTGACACAACATAGAATAAAGAGCATTCATTTTCCCGCAATCCAGTACTTTGCATTATTTAATGGAAAATGTATTGTAGGCAAACAAGATTGTAGTACACTTTGTGCTCCAGACTTGAGCCTCATACGCACCGCTCTCAATGGTGATAGAAGTTATAATCTTGGAGTGATTGTTGCACGTAGGTTGCAACACAACGCTGGCAGTGGATATTTTTATGGTGGAATTTATGCCACACGATTAGCAAAGGAGTTGGGTGTTTCACCTTTGCCCTATGACCCTATTTTACCCACGCAACACCTAGACTTAAATGCTATGAAACGTCCTAAGATCCTTAGAGGTGATCCCCATAATTTCACTTATAAATTGATGTTTAACAAGGACTCCGTGGTGGACACATATTTGTCTGCACCTGCTCTCTTTAATGTTCACAATAGGGGAAGATATTATGTTCTTGAGAGCGAGGTCCGAGCTCATAATGCAGCGGTTGTGGCTGCACGGCGGGATGAGACATCTGCACCGAGAGCCTCTGTGAGCTACCACTCCAACCATTACGTAGGCTGCTGACTGATCGCCAAGTTAGGCCAAAAGCCTAAGCTTGGGGGAGTATGTATTCCCACCAACATTACTTTCATGTCCACACATTTCATTCCAGTTGTCGGTGTTCACACTTTTTCATTGTATTATCCATGTTAAATTTATTTTGTTGCTTTCTTCTTGTGTGTTTGAAAAACTTTGAGAAAATCCAAAAACATATTTCTTACTTCTTTTTTATTTTTCTTCCTAGTTTAAATTGTTGTAGCACTAAAAAGAAAACCCAAAAAGATTTCCTTGTTCTTCTTTTGCTTGTTGGGAGCTTTCCCGTGTAAATAGTTTTTCTAGTTCTTGATTTTCCCTTTTTATTTGCTTGTCTATGAAAAACCAAAAACTCCAAAAATATTTCAGTGTGTTTCTCTGAATTTCTTTTCTTTTTGTTGAGTCATACCGAGGAGAAGACCACGATGAAAACGTTGAGTGGCACTCATATGCATTATTGTTGATCTGACAAAGAGTCCATATTACCTTGTCTTATCCTTCTGAATAAAATGTTCTTAGATTCCAGCTTAGTCCACAGCACTCTTGCACCATTATTATTTTCAAATCGTTCGGTTGTGCAAGTGAGAGGCAATAATGACGATATTCGATGAACTGGCCGTGGAAGAGAGAAACTGGTATGAACTTGACTTGTTCTATTTTTGTAGATATGTTTAACCTAGTATCCATGATTCAACCTATTATGATCAAACATGTTTGCAATGAAAATTAGAGATTATAGTTTCTTATTCCATGCATAAGTAGCTAGGAGTGGACAATGATTTACCTTGGATGTCAACATTGCGTTAAAATGATTGTGATGTAGTACGATGATATGGTATCCTCCTCTGAATGTTCGAGTGGCTTGACTTGGCACATGTTCATGCATGTAGTTGAATCAAAACCAAGATAGCCTCTATGATATTTATGTTCATGGTGTTCATATCCTACTCATGCTAGTATCCAATGTTACTTATGCATAATGCATGTTCATGACCGTTGTTGCTCTCTAGCTGGCCGCTTCTCAACCTGTTTGCTAGCCTTCGCCTGTACTAAGTGGGAATTCTGCTTGTACATCAAAAACCTGAAACCCAAGTCGTTCTAGATGAGTCCACCAATACCTACCTATATGTGGTATTACCCTGCCGTCCTAAGTAAATTTGCATGTGCCACCTCTAAAAACTTCAAATAAATATCCTTTTTGTGTGTTTGGATTGTTCATAGAGCGACAGGAGGTAGTTGATATCTTCCATGCTAAGTGGGTTATTCTCAAGTTGGGTGTTTATTCACTCACCATTGCATGAGAAAAGGGGCGGTAATAGGGATTCCCAGTCCCAAATTGCAAATGGAACTTATCAATAATCAAACAAAAACTCCTACGGAGCAATAACCTTTACTTTATCGCTTGGGAACCGCTACTAATTTGTTTAGCATGGAAAATATTGATAACTGATGGTCGCGAAGTAAACAAGAAGGGTGCATGTCTCAAAATTTCATTTACCTCTGTTTTGAAAACTTGAGCTCTGGCACCTCTGCAAATCACTGCTTCCCTCTGTGAAGGGACTATCTATTTACTTTTATGTTGTGTCATCACCTTCTCAAATAAGCGCCAGAACCCGAGAGCACTGCTGTCATGCTAATGCATTGTGTGTAGCTAATGTTGGGTGCATCATGACTGGATCTTTTCTACCATCAATTACAATGTTTAGTCGCTGCTTGAACTTTGGAGGTGCTCTGCATTTATGTTTGCGGTCTCAGAAAGGGCTAGCAAGACACCACTATTTTCATATTGTATCATGGTTGTTTTGACAACGTATTGCTATTTGAGATGTCTTATTATTGCTCACTAGTTGATTATGTCATTGATGAGTTAATATAATTTTTAAGAGTTATTGTCCACATGGTTAGTTATAATCTTTACTGAAAACCTGGGTGTTGTTTAAGCTTATATTTGGAAACAAGAGCAAAAGAGTTAATAAAAGTTTTTTCTTTTTCACTTTCAGTTTATCAACTAAATTGCTTGAGGACAAGCAAAGGTTTAAGCTTGGGGGAGTTGATACGTCTCCGTTGTATCTACTTTTCCTAACACTTTTCCTCTTGTTTTGGACTCTAGTTTGCATGATTTGCATGAAACTAACCCGGACTGACGTTGTTTTCAGCAGAACTACCATTGTATTGTTTCTGTGCAGAAATAAAAGTTCTCGGAATGGAACAAAACTTTGCGAGGATTTTTTATACAATAAAAGAGAATTTCTGGATCCAAGAACCACCGGAGGAGGGCACCTGGGTGGGCACAACCCACTAGGGCGTGCCACCCCTCCAGGCGTGCCCAGGTGGGTTGTCTCCACCTGGTGGCCCCGCAGACCCTGAAACCAACGCTATAAAATCCTATTTTTCCAGAAAAAAATCAAGGAGAAATAATTATCGGGTTTCACGAGACGGAGCCGCTGCCGTCTCCTGTTCTTCATTAGGAGGCCAGATCTGGAGTCCATTTGGGGCTCCGGAGAGGGGGATCTTCAATCTTCATCATCACCTACCCTTCTCCATCACCAATTCCATGATGCTCCCAACCGGGAGTGAGTAATTCCTTCGTAGGCTCGCTGGTCGGTGAGGAGTTGGATGAGATTCATCATGTAATTGAGTTAGTTTTGTTAGGGCATGATCCCTAGTATCCATTATGTTCTGAGATTGATGTTGCTATGACTTTGACATGCTTAATGCTTGTCACTTTGGGCCCGGGTGCCATGATTTCAAATCTGAACCATTTATGTTATCACCATTATATCCATGTTCTAGATCCGATCTTGCAAGTTATAGTCACCTACTACGTGTTATGATCTGGCAACCTCGGAGTGACAATAGTCGGGGCCACTCCCGGTGATGACCGTAGTTTGAGGAGTTCATGTATTCATCGTGTGCTAATGCTTTGTTACTGTACTCTATTAAAAGGAGGCCTTAATATCCCTTAGTTTTTAATAGGACCCCGCTGGCACAGGAGGGTATGACAAAAGATGCCATGCAAGTTCTTTCCATAAGCACGTATGACTATTTACGGAATACATGCCATTATATATATGAACTGGAGCTAGTGCCGTATCGCCCTAGGTTATGACTATCTCATGATGAATATCATCCAACGAATCACCGATCCAATGCCTACGATTTTCCTACATATTGCTCTTGCTAAGTTACTACTGCTATTGTTACTATTGCACTTGCTACAAACGCTATCACTGTTATTGTTACTGTTGCTGCTACCATTACTATCAAAACTATCATACTACTTTGTTGCTGATCACTTTGTTGCAGATAATTAATCTCCTGGTGTGGTTGAATTGACAACTCAGCTGCTAAACTTGCACATATTCTTTGGCTCCCCTTGTGTCGAATCTATAAATTTGGGTTGAATACTCTACCCTCAAAAACTGTTGCGATCACATATACTTGTGGGTTATCATTGCTCATGTGGCACACAGTATGTAGATCATCGACGACACCCGCACCCTCGATATAGCCATCGTCTATAGTGAGTAAACATGCATATCTAGTGTTGTGTACTAGCTAGTGTTGCTCAAATATGATGTAGATATAAACATGTATATCTAGTGTTGCTCAAATAGGACATGTTCTTGCCCAAGTGTCATATGTTAGCAGGGAACACCTTCGAGTGGCCTATGTTTTGCCAGAGTGTTGATTAATTTCCGTTTCGGCAAATTTTAGGCGCTCGATATGTCCTTTTTAGCAAAGGTCATGCCAGAATATTCCGTGGATTTGAGCATGATTTGTGCTAGAATGTAGGAAATATCGAGTGCCTTGGATTTGCCGGAAATAGCATTAAACGACATATTGGGTTTTGCCGTCAAGTTATAATCTTTGAATTTTGAACACAGGAGATGTCCGATGACGACGGAATCCCGGAGTGCGGGTACTGCTACGATGACCGGGGTTCGTGCGACATGTTTTCTCACCTACAAAATGATAGGTTTTTCACCGTGAAGCTGGAAGAGACCTTTGATCTTTGTACGTTATGCAACGACAAGCATTTCATCGTAATTAATATATCACTTGTGCTTCTTTTGTTCAACGTGTAATTTCTAGGATTTTTCAATTCGATCAGTACATCCCGTGCCATGCTAGACCATATGTATTGGAGAAGCTTGGTTTCGATGACTTTGAGAATATGAAGACGAGCAGGGCTCACTTAAGAACTAAACATGGTTATGAGTTTCTGGTTGAGCTGTACAATGTGGTCAATCACTACATTTCGGTTGCTCTAATTGGGAAGCTCTCTGCAAGGAATATGGATTTGAGGAGGGTATGCAAATAAGATTTGATATTCGTCCCGAAGATTATGATGATGATGATAATATCGACATCTGGGTGGATGTGGATATGGCTCCAGTTTTGCCTAGATATGAGTTTGTCAAACTAATTTGTTAAGTAAAGTAATTTATATTGTTAATTTAAAAATATTTGGTGTTCATCGGTACTAAACTTATTTATTTATATTTGTCAGCTTATTTCTTATCTTCAATAAATACTCGGAAGATTGTAGACACCACATACTACAACTATGACTCCAAGCTTAATTGTGAGGAGAAAGGTTATCTTGTCTGATTCATAGAAGATGTTGAGGCTATTAAAACCAATCACTCTATCAGCCCAAATTTTACTAGATACGTGCCACTAGTCCATAAATTGCTTGATGGCAACTTCATTGCCAAAAACTTGGTAAGATTTTGTTAATGATGGTAACTTCATTGCCTACATTCTTCTAGTAAACTACATTGCTAACTATATATGTTACTATTACATTTTTCAACAGAGGCTCCCAAAGGAGGTTGTGCCTGACTTGATGTTTAACGAAGGTGATATGCATGTGGTTGGCTTACGACCAACTCCTTCGAAGGCTTACCACAATGCATACTCAATTTCTTCAAATGATGGAAGGCTCCAAATTAAAGAATGGAGCAAAGTGATGAATGTGCACACGCAACTAATTGGAGACAACCTGAATGTGCACAAGCCACAAGTTGGAGATAGGTTTGTCTCCATTCTCCATTATGGAGAAAGGCCGGTTTATCTGTTTTATGGTATTTTACCTAGGAGAGAGGAGTAGGTCCTAGGTATTAAGAACAATTAGTTAGTGTTGATTATGACTATGATGATGATGAGAAGTTGTTATTATGTGCTACAATGTGTTAGAGTTGATGATGATGAGGAGGAGGAGTTGTGAATATCAGTACTATGATGATGATGATGATGATGATGATGATGATGATGATGATGAAGGAAATATGCCCTAGAGGCAATAATAAAGTTGTTATTTTATATCTCCTTATTTCATGATAAATGTTTATTATTCATGCTAGAATTGTATTAACCGGAAACTTGATACATGTGTGGATACATAGACAAAACACCGTGTCCCTAGTAAGCTTCTACTAGACTAGCTCGTTAATCAAAGACGGTTCAGTTTCCTAACCATAGACATGTGTTGTCATTTGATGAACGGGATCACATCATTAGAAGAATGATGTGATGGACAAGACCCATCCATTAGCATAGCATATTGATCGTTCGGTTTTCTTGCTATTTCTTTCTTCATGTCAAATACATAATCCTTCAACTATGAGATTATGCAACTCCCAGATACCGGAGGAATGCCTTATGTGCTATCAAACGTCACAACATAACTGGATGATTATAAATATGCTCTACAGGTATCTTTGAAGGTGTTTTCTGAGTTAGCATAGATAAAGATTAGGATTTGTCACTCCGAGTATCGAAGAGGTATCTCTGGGCCCTCTCGGTAATACACATCACAAGCTTGCAAGCAAACGACTAAGGAGTTAGTCACGAGGTGATGTATTACGGAACGAGTAAAGAGACTTGCCGGTAACGAGATTGAACTAGGTATGAAGATACCAATGATCGAATCTCGGGCAAGTAACATACCGATGGACAAAGGGAATTACGTATGTTGTCATAACGGTTTGACTGATAAAGATCTTCGTAGAATATGTAGGAGACAATATGAGCATCCAGGTTCCGCTATTGGTTATTGACCGGAGAGGTGTATCGTTCATGTCTACATAGTTCTCGAACCCGTAGGTTCTGCATGCTTAACGTTCGATGGCGATATAGTATTATATGAGTTATGTGATTTTGTGAACGAATGTTGTTCAGAGTCCCGGATGAGATCATGGACATGACGAGGAGTCTCAAAATGGTCGAGAGGTAAAGATTGATATATAGGACGATGGTATTCGGACACCGGAAGTGTTCGGGAGGGTACCGGGTACATATCGGATCACCGGAACGGGTACCGGACACCCCCAGCAAAAGTATGGGCCTTATGGGCCAAGAGGGGAAACACACCAGCCACAAAGGGCTGGTGCGCCCCCCATATGGGCCGGCCTAGGTGCAGAAGGAATGGGGAAGAAGGAAAGGAAGAAAGGGAATAGGATTCCCCCTTCCTTCCCCTTTCCCCCTCTTTCCTTCCCCTTGCGATAAATATGGTGGGGGCGAATTGGGGAAGGACCCCAAGTAGGATTCGGCCTACTTGGGGAGCCCCTTGGCTTCCTCCCCTCTCCCTCCCACCTATATATATGTGGGGGCGCCCTAGCACACACCAGATCAATTGTTAGCCGTGTGTGGCGCCCCCCTCCATAGTTTACACCCCCGGTCATATTCTCATAGTGCTTAGGTGAAGCCCTGCGAGGATCACTTCACCATCACCGTCATCATGCCGTCGTGCTGATGGAACTCATCTACTACCTCGACGTCTTGCTGGATCAAGAAGGCGAGGGACGTCATCGAGCTGAACATGTGCCAAACTCGGAGGTGTCTGATACGTCTCTAATGTATCTATAATTTTTTATTGTTCCATGCTGTTATATTATCATTCTTGGATGTTTTACAATCATTTTTATAGTCATTTTATATCATTTTTTAGTACTAACCTATTAACATAGTGCTCGGTGCCAGTTGATGTTTTTTGCATGTTTTTTACATCGCTGGAAATCAATACCAAACGGAGTCCAAACACAACGAAACTTTTTGTGGATTTTTTTGGGCCAGAAGACATCCAGTGCGACAGGAACGTGCCTGAGCGGAGATCCGAGGGGAGCACAACCCACCAGGGCGAACTTGGGGGCCCAGGCGCACCCTGGTGGGTCGTGCCCTCCTCGTTGGCCTCCCGCACCGCCTCTTTGCTCTATAAATACCCCAATATTCGAGAAACCCTAGGGGAGTCGATGAAAATCAATTCTAGCCGCCGCAGAGTCCAAAAACACCAGATCCAATCTAGACACCATCACGGAGGGGTGCATCATGTCCATTGGTGCCTCTCTGATGATGCGTGGGTAGTTCTTTGTAGACTTACGGGTCCGTAGCTAGTAGCTAGATGGCTTCCTCTCTTTCTCTTGATTATCAATACAATGGTCTCTTGGAGATCCATATGATGTAAGTCTTTTTGCGCTGTGTTTGTTGGGATTCGATGAACTTTGAGTTTATGATCTGATCTGAGTTTTTATCCATGAAAGTTATTCGAGTCTCCTTTGATCTCTTATATGCATCACTACTGGAATTAGCTACTTTGCCATCTGTCAGCTCTTTGCCGTCAGCTAGCGGACGGCAAAGAAGCTCTTTGCCATCAGCTACCCAAAAGCAGACGACAAAGAACTGGCTGATGGCAAAGAAAACCTTTGCCATCAGCCAGCTCTTTGTCGTCCGCTAGCAGACGGCAAAGAGGGAGGGGGGCCCACTGAGGAGCTGTTTAAAAAATACTTAACGTCCCCCCTCTTTGCCGTCTGCTAGCAGACAGCAAAGAGCAAAAAAGCGGACGGCAAAGAGGGCGGACGGCAAACATTCAACAAAAATAACGGCGCGCCCCACCCCGCCCTCTCTCTCTGTTTCTCTCCTGCTCCCATACGCGCGCCGCCGCCCCCAGCACTCGCCGCCGCCCGGTCGACCCACCGCCCCGCTGCCCCACTGGCCCCCCGCCCCGTCGCCCCTGCCGCCCCACCGCCCCGCCGCCCCACCGCCCCCCCGTTGCCGCGCCCCAAACCCCCCGCGCCCCCACCGCCGCCCCCGGCCGTCCCGCCCCCCTCCTCCACCGGCCCCCCGCCTCGTCGCCACTACCGCCCGGCGCCGTCGACCCACCCCCCCCCCCCCGCCCCGTCGCCCCCGCCGCCCTGCCGTCTCGGCACCGCCGCGCCCCGGCCCCCCGGCGCCCCCCCCCCCCCCCCCGCGCCCCAATGCCCTGGGCCCGGCGTTGCCGCCCCAGGCCGCCCCGCCCCCCTCCTCCACCGGCCACCTCCTCCACCAGCCCAGTGAGCTCTACCTCCTCTGTTTTTCCTTTTTTTTGTTTTTTTAGTTTTAGGTTTATGTTTAGTTTAGATTTAGTTTTAGTTTTAGTTTTAGGTTTAGTTTTAGGTTTAGGTTTAGTTTTAGTTTAGTTTTAGGTTTAGATTTAGTTTTTTCCTTTTTTCTTTTTTTTTAGTTTTAGGTTTATGTTTAGTTTAGATTTAGTTTTAGTTTTAGATTTAGGTTTAGTTTTAGGTTTAGTTTAGTTTTAGGAAAGAAAAAGAAGAAGAAGAAAAAAACAGGAGAGGAGGAGAAGAAGAAGAGGAAAAAGGAAAGGAAGAAGAAGAAGAGGAGGAGGAGAAGAAAAAAGAAGAAGAGGAAGAAGAAGAAGAAAAAAGAGGAGAGGAGGAGAAGAAGAAGAGGAAAAAGGAAAGGAAGAAGAAGAAGAGGAGGAGGAGAAGAAAAAAGAAGAAGAGGAAGAAGAAGAAGAAAAAAGAGGAGAGGAGGAGAAGAAGAAGAGGAAAAAGGAAAGGAAGAAGAAGAAGAGGAGGAGGAGAAGAAAAAAGAAGAAGAGGAAGAAGAAGAAGAAAAAAGAGGAGAGGAGGAGAAGAAGAAGAGGAAAAAGGAAAGGAAGAAGAAGAGGAGGAGGAGAAGAAAAAAGAAGAAGAGGAAGAAGAAGAAGAAGAAGAAGAAGAAGGGAAAAAAGGAAGAAAAGGAAGAAGAGGAAGAAGAAGAAAAGGAAAAAAGAGGAAAAAAAACCCGACCCGACACGGCACCCCGACCCCGACACGACACCCCGACCCCGAGACCCCGACCCCGACACGACACGACACCCCGACACCGACACGACACCCCGACCCGACACCCCGACCCCGAGACCCCGACCCCGACACCCCGACCCCGACCCCGACACCGACACCCCGACCCCGACACCGACACCCCGACCCCGAGCCTGACCCGACACCCCGACCCCGACACCGACATGGCACCCCGACCCCGACTCGGCACCCTGACCCCGACACCGACACGACACCCCGACCCCGACCCGACACCTCGACCCGACACCCCGACCCTGAGACCCCGACCCCGACCCCGACACCGGCACCGACACCGACACCCCGACCCCGAGCCTGACCCGACACCCCAACCCCGAGCCTGACCCGACACCCCGACCCCGACACCGACACGACACCCCAACACCGACACGGCACCCCGACCCGACACCCCGACCCCGAGACCCCGACCCCGACCCCGACATGGCACCCCAACACCGACATGACACCCCGACCCCCGACACCTCCCGAAAAGGTATTCTTTGGCCATCCAGAGGCCGACGGGGTCATATATTTGTGAATTATTAGTTAGGTCATATATTTTTCGATTTTGTTATGAAAAACATCATATATAATTGTGTTGATCAGGTAGTTTTAAATGTGCAGTTGTTTATGTTGTACTTGATGATGATACACTTATGTGATATACATATTATTATTCATGTCGGTACTTTTTTTCATGTTGTACTAATTTTGTTTATTCTTTGTCATGGCAGGTGTTGAAAGATGGTGGGCGCTGGTCGGGAGCGCGCCGAGGCCCCTTCTTCGTCGACGCGTAGTGTGAGGTCTTCCATTCCACACGCACCTCTCCGCCGAGCGTTGCTGGACAGTATGGCGACACCGCCGGGCCCTTCTTCGTCGACCGCGGTGCCCAACAGGGGATGAGGTAAGAAGAAGGGCCGAGGTGGAGCACGTGGTCGTGGGAGAGGAGGTAGGGTGAATCTTACGACGCCTTCCTCGCCGCTGCCTCCAGCTGTTTCACCCGAGCACGTGACTGCTAGGGTGGACTCCTCTGAGGAGGAGGCTACATGGACTCCGGTCCACGAGCCTCCGGTCCATGGGTCTTCAGCCCACGAGCCTCGGGTCGACGGGCCTTCGGCCCACGAGAGTTGGGCCCACGAGACCCCGGAGGAGCACACGTCTGGATGGGGTACTTGGTCGGGTCAGCCTGAGGATGGCGGGGAGCCGAGTGGCCATGCTGATGATGGCGGGGAGCCGAGTGGCCATGCTGATGATGGCGGGGAGCCGACTGATTTTGAGGAGGAGGGGGAGGAGGGGGGCAACATCTACCAGCGTGGTGCTACACGGCTCCCGTCCGTGCCGGCGACCCACGAGTAGAGGTGGTTGATTTTCCCTGATGGGGAGAGGTAAGTGCATTTAATCTTTTTGTACCTTCTGCATTCACGTTTCTTGAAATAACTAATGCGTTGGCCTTGTCATGCTGCAGGGGTTGGGACCACCATGAAAGTGTCCGCCGGCCCAACTCCGTCCTTGTAGTTCTGATTCGGCAAAACTTTTCGGGGTTTGTCACGTTGCCTAGTGAGGGTCGGCTTCCAGAGGTTGGATTGAGTTGGGAGCACTACTTGGCTGCCCCGGCCCCGCCGGGTGAGATTATCGATGGTGTCTTGTGCAAGACGAGGGCAGACATGGTGATCAGAAAGTTCTGGGTAATTTCTCCTTCACACAATTAAAAATCTTCAACTAGCTAGTTATTAATTGTACTAATCAATATTGTCTCATTTGATTGCAGACATTCTACAAGTGTGAGGAGGGATACGAGGAGGAGGCAGCAGATGTTATCCAGAAGGAGTGCAAGCGCCTACTTCAGAACTTACGACATGAGGCTCGGGTGCAGTCTGTTCGAGACTACTACGCCGACCATGGTATCAAGAAGTCCAAGCGGGATTGCCGCGATACGTTCTTGAGTAAGGAGTAGTACATGAAGGTAATTCTTAAGGCCTTGTACTTAATTCCTTCATTTAGTAATTCATAGCCGTAGCGCTGAAGTTTCTATTTGCTAACTTAGGCCCCTCCGAGATGGTGTGCGGATCGGATGGATTGTTGGGAGGTGTTGGTCGATGGGTGGTGCTCAAAAGAATGGCGGGCCACCACAATGAGGCCAAGGATTAATGTGCCCAAATGGAAGGTGTGCCACACCACCAAGGCAGCTCTAACTTATTTCAGTACGGGCGGAGGGTATGTGGTTTGCTTCATGATTCATGCAATTAATTCATCATGCTAGCTTTAGCCCTTTAATTACTAATTTACTTTGTTTCTCTCTTTCAGGCACGCTACAATAAGGCGGATAAGGTGCCAGAGGTGTACGACCTGTATGCCATGGCCCACACTGACTCTTACAAGAAAGTCAAGGCATTCTCTGTGTCTGACCTCGATGATCCAAAGAACTTCACCAACATCTCCACCCATGACAAGCTCATGCAATATAGAGATCAGGGGAAGGCGAGGAAAGGGGAGGACTTTAACCCGAGCTAGGGTCCCATTGATACAGAGTTGCTGATGATATCTGGTGGCGGGAGGTCCCATGGCTCCATAGCCATGGGAGATGGACTTATCCGTTGTCCTAGCACTCTCCCGAAGATCAAGGCGCGCCAGTCGAGCTCCGCTCCTAAGATAAGGCCTCATGAACGGCCAGTCCAACTCGCCATCAAGGTTAGTTATACGCACTCAGCTATCTTTCTCCATTATATTGTGTGCGCTTCCATCAATGATTACAAATGGTCATGTGAGTGGTGTTGCAGGCTGCTATACAGAGTGAGAGAGATAGAACGGAGAAACTTCTGGCGGAGGCGGCGGAGAGGCAGAGGGAGTTGGAGGAGAGGACGACAAAGATGTTGGAGGAGGAGAGGGCACGGAATGACATGTAGGCGAGGGCCATGTATGAGCTCCTTGTGGTAAGTTTCTTCTGCAGATTACTTGCTAGTCTTAACATTTGGGTCTCATTACTAAGTAGTATGACTCTGTTGTGAAAACCAAATGTGCAGTTTGTGTGCGAGAAGTCCGGTCAGACCGCTCCGCCGATGCCAGTGATTGCTCCTGGGAGCACGGTGAGTTTAATTAGAATGGACATTACTTGCTAGTATTAACATTTGAGTGTCATAATGCTAACGAGACATTGGAAATGATCTTTGGTGCAGCTTAACTCCAGAAACGCATCGCACGATCCTTCTCCAGCTACCGGCGCGAGCCAGCCCGCTCGTACACCTCCTTGATCATGGTAAGTTTCTCTAGTGTTTTGCTTAACAAATGCATAAAGACCTAGACTTAGCTTTATTTCCTCCAATATGCTTACCATAATGACCTAGAGTTAGCTTCTTTTCCTCCAAAATGACTTAATATGCTTACTGACCTCATAAACCATCCATTCTACCTAAGTTAGCTCTAAAATGATATGTACTTAGGTTACTTATGTCAAAAATTGCATAATTAGCTTAGTTAGCTCATAAACGATCCATTTTACCTAAAGTTAGCTCTAAAATGACTCATTTTACCTTAGTTAGCTTACAAGTGATCCAATTTATCCAAGTTAGCTCTAAAATGACCCATTTTACGTAGATTCGCTCCTAATTGATCCATTTTACCTACGTTAGCTTTAAAATGACCCATTTCACCTAGTTTAGCTCCAAAATGACCCATTTCACCTAGTTTAGCTCCAAAATGACCCATTTCACCTAGATTTGCTCCTAAACGATCCATTTCACCTAAGTTAGCTAAAAATGATCAATTTCACCTAAATTAGCTCATAAATGATCCATTTCACCTAAGTTAGCTAAAAACGATCCATTTCACCTTAGTTAGCTCAAAAACGTGGCATTTCACCTTAGTTAGGTCATAAACGACCCATTTCAACTAAGTTAGCTCATAAAAGCTCATAAATGATCCATTTCACCTAAGTTAGCTCAAAAACAATCCATTTCACCTTACTTAGCTCAAAAAGGATGCCCTTCACCTTAGTTAGCTCATAAACGACCCATTTTAACTAAGTTAGCTCATAAATGATCCATTTCAACTAAGTTAGCTCATAAACAACTCATTTCAACTAAGTTAGCTCATAAATGATCCATTTCAACTAAGTTAGCTCATAAACAACCCATTTCAACTTTGTTAGCTCATATATGATCCATTTCACCTAAGTTAGCTCATAAATGACATATACTTCTTGTTCTAGTCTTCTTCTTGTTCATGTCACCTATTTCTAACTTTCTTATTTACCATTTTGTAGATTTCATTCACTCCCATGGAAGCTAGCTTGCTATGATGGAGTGCTTGCTTTTCCTTTGATGAAACTTTGCATTGTATCTAGCTTGCTATCATGAACTTGCTTATGTATGAACAATGTGTATTGATGGAACTTGCTTATGTATGAACAATGTGTATGGATGAAACTGATGTGATATGTGATATGTGATATGTGATATGAAACTTATGTGCTGGATATTTGATATGAAACTTATGTGCTGGATATGTGATATATATTTGCTGTGAAAATTGTTGGAGTAAATAAAACAAAAAAAGAGACAATATGCAGGATTTTTGCCGTCTGCCACCGACGGCAAAGAGACCTTTGCCATCAGCAGCGGACGGCAAAGAGGCCACATGGCAGGCAACTGTGCTTCCTGGGAGGCTGACCAATTTGGTCAGTTTGCCATCAACAGCTGACGGCAAAGGCTTTGCCGTCCGCAACGGACGGCAAAGGCCTGCAGTTAACCACCTAATGGAGTAACAACGCATTTATTGCCGTCCGTCTTCTTTGCCGTCCGCTGCTGATGGCAAAGGCCCCTTTGCCGTCAGCCGGCCGAAGCAGACGGCAACGCAGCTCTTTGCCGTCACCTTTTGCCGTCCGCGGCTGACGGCAAAGGTCTTTGCCGTCCGCCATCCATGCCTTTGCCGTCCGCCGTGGCAGATGGCAAAGTAGCAGATTCCTGTAGTGCATGATTGATTATAGCCTCATATTTCTTCTTCGATATTTGGGTTTTGTTTAGCCAACTTGATCTATTTATCTTGCAATGGGAAGAGGTGCTTTGTGATGGGTTCGATCTTGCGGTGCTTGATCCTAGTGACAGAAAGGGAAACGACAACTATGTATCGTTGCTATTAAGGATAACAAGATGGGGTCTATTTCTAA
Source organism: Triticum aestivum (assembly GCF_018294505.1). Taxonomy (NCBI): domain Eukaryota; kingdom Viridiplantae; phylum Streptophyta; class Magnoliopsida; order Poales; family Poaceae; genus Triticum; species Triticum aestivum. Next base: position 205,228,148 of record NC_057810.1, on the reverse strand, counting down.
AAAATAGATCTTGTATACATCATGTCATCGTTCTTATTGCATTACTCCGTTTCTCCATGAACTTGATACACTAGATGCATGCTGGATAGCGGTCGATGTGTGGAGTAATAGTAGTAGATGCAGGCAGGAGTCGGTCTACTAATCTTGGACGTGATGCCTACATAATGATCATTGTCTGGATATCGTCATGATTATTTGAAGTTCTATCAATTGCCCAATAGTAATTGTCTTACCACTGTTTGCTATTTTTCTTAAGACAAGCCACTAGTGGAACCTACGACCCCGGGTCTCTTTTCATCATATTTGCCTTTGCAATCTATTTTCCTTTGCATTTATTTTTCAGATCTATTAAACCAAAAATATATAAATACCTTGCTGCAATTTATTTGTTCCGCTATCTATTTATCCTATCTACCACTTTTATCTCACGTTATTTGCCTATCTTGAGGCGTCGTGCCCGAAAGGGATTGACAACCACTTTAACACGCCGGGTTGCGAGTATTTGTTATTTGTGTGCAGAGGTTGTTTATGTGGTGTGAGGAGGTTCTCCTTAGTCTCATACTGAGGGAAATACCTGCCGTCGCTATATTGCATCATCCCTTCCTCTTTCGGGAAATACCGACGTAGTTCTAGCAGACATCAAAAGGAATTTCTGGCGCTGTTGCCAGGGAGGATCTTCAACATCAACCCGGTTCCTAATCAAAAATCTCATCTCCTTGCAATTTTCATTATTTTCCATTTGCCTCTCATTTTCCTCTCCCACACTTCACAAAAATTTGCCGTTTTATTCGCCTTTTTTTTCGTTTGCCGTTTTCTTGTCAGATTTGTTTTTGAGTGCAATCTTGTTGTGAAGTCATTATGACTCAAGAGAACACCAAGTTGTGTGATTTCTCCAATACCAGCAACAATGATTTTATTAGCACTCCGATTGCTCCTCCCGCCACTAGTGCGGAGTCTTGTGATATTAATACTGCTTTGCTGAATCTTGTTATGAAAGATCAATTTGTCGGTACTCCTAATGAGGATGGCGTACTCCGAAAGAGCTCCTACTAGTAAAAAAGTCAATTCAGTAGAAGAAATAAATTCTTTGAGTGAAAAAGTTGATGCTCTTATGAAGTTGGTTGCTAATAAAAGTTCTCCTATTGATTTAAATGATGTGCCTTTGTCTACTTTGATTGAGCAAAATAGTGATGCCATAGATGTGAATTTTGTCTCGCGAAACAATTTCAATAACAATGCTTATAGAGGTAATTTAATCCTAGGCCTTTTCCTAGTAATTCCTCTAATAATTATGGTAATTCCTATGGTAATCCTACTTACAATAATAATAGAAACACCTCTGATCTTGAGAACAATATTAAAGAATTTATCAATACTCAAAAAGCTTTCAATACTTTGATAGAAGAAAAGTTGAATAAAATTGATGATTTGTCTAGAAGTATTGATAGAATTTCTCATGATTTAGAAACTCTCAAGATGAATTTTTTTTTGTGCCTAAAGCTGAAGAATCAATTAAAGCTCTTTATGATTCTATGGATGAAAGTAAGAAAAGAACCGCTATGCTTAGAGCTAAAAGAGATTTTTTTTAGAAAAAGTGTTTTCTAGTGATTTCTTTCACAAAAGTGATGAAGATCTTAAAATGATTGATGTTTCTTCTACTAATTCTTTGTTTAGTAAAATTAAGATTGATGAAAAAGGGATTGGAGAAGAGTCAACTTTAGTTAGAAGGCGTCCCTATATTTGGAGAATTTTCAATCTTGTGAAATTTTCGATAAAAGTGGGCTTGGAGAGGTCATGACTTTATTTGATTATAATCCCACTATTTTGAAAGAGTGTCAAGTTTGCATGCATTTGGATCATGAAGAGAGTATTTTATGTGATAGTTATATCATTAAATTTGATTATGATCCTACATGTAATTATTATGAGAGAGAAAAATTTGGTTGTAGAAATTTTCATGTTACTAAATTACCTCTCATTATGTTGAGATCGTCAATGTTTTATTCCTCTTCTTTACATATATTAGATGTTTCTTGTTTTGATAATTTGTTTGCTTATAAAATTCCTATGCATAGGAAGTATGTTAGACTTAAATGTGTTTGCGACATGTTTCATGATGCTCTCTTTATGCTTCAATTCTTGTCTTTTATGTGAGCATCAATAAAATTTTATGCCTAGCTAGGGGCGTAAAACGATAGCGCTCGTTGGGAGGCAACCCAACTTGTATCTTGTTGCTTTTTGGTTTTATTGCTGTTTTCAATAAAATACCCTATTATACGTCTGGTTAGATGTGTTTTTGTGGTTTAAATTAGTGTTTTTGCCAAGAAAGGCCTTTGGGATGATTTGGGTGAAAGTTGATTTGATCTTACTTAAAAACAGGAACTTTTGCGCTCACGTAATTATTTTTCATTTTTAATAGAAGAGTTCTTTTGAGTTGATTCTTTTTGCAGAAGATTAATATAGAAATTTCTCAGGTTTTCCTAATTTCTCAAGATTTTTTGAGTTACAGTAATATTCTAAATACCCATATTTCTATAGATTGTTCTGTTTTTGACAAATTCTGTTTTCTTTGCGTTGTGTGCTTGTTTTGATGATTCTATGATTTTCTTTGATGATTTTTTGCCATAGAAAAGTTGGAATATAGTAGATATAATGCAAAAATAAAATATTAATAGGTTTGCAACAATACTTATATTAGTGGTTTGCTTTCTTATACTAACGTATCTCACGAAGGTTTTGTTGTGTTTTGTGTGATTGAAGTTTTCAAGTTTTGGGTGATCTTATGACGGATGAAGGAATTAGGATTAGTAAAAGGCTAAGCTTGGGGATGCCCGAGGCACCCCAAGATAATATTCAAGAAGTAGCAAGCAACTAAGCTTGGGGATGCCCCCGAGTGGCATCCCCGCTTTCTTCTAACAACCATCGGTATTTTACTTGAAGCTATATTTTTATTCGTCACATATTATGAGTTTTGCTTGGAGCGTCTTGTATGATAGGAGTCTTTGCTTATTTTTCGTTGTGTTTTAAGTGTTGAATCCTTGCTGAATACACCTTTTTGGGAGAGCCAAAAAATTCGCTATGCTTGCTCCTATGCTTCACTTAAATTTTTAGAGCCATGGATTTGCTCTAGTGCTTCACTTATATCTTTTTGAGAATGGTGTGCTTTGTTATTTTTGAAGAAATGCTCTCATGCTTCACTTAGATTCATTTGGGAGTTAGTAATTTTTTTAAGAATTCTCTCTTGCTTCACTTAGATTATTTTGAGAGAAAGAAAAATTATGCTCATGTTCTTCACTTATATTTGTTTGAGCTTACTCAAAGCAACATATGAAATTAGTCCCAAAGTGATAGATATCCAAGGAGGATATAAAAAAACTTTCATGAAGATCATTGGACAAAATAAACTTGATTCTTAGTAATGGTTTTGAGATATGACGATATGATATGTGAGTCATGTTGATGAGTGAGGGAGTTCTGGATTAGGGGGTCCTCGGACATCCAGACTATGTACTGTGGCCGGACTGTTAAGATAGAAGACTTCGTCCCGTGTCCGGATGGGACTCTCCTTTGCGTGGAAGGCAAGCTTGGCGATGCGGATATATAGATTCCTTTCTCTGTAAACCGACTTTGTGTAACCCTAGCCCCCTCCGGTGCCTATATAAACCGGAGGGTTTAGTCTGTAGGACAGTGATCACAATCTCATAGGCTAGACTTCTAGGGTTTAGCCATTACGATCTTGTGGTAGATCAACTCTTATAGTACTCATATTCATCAAGATCAATCAAGCAGGAAGTAGGGTATTACCTCCATAGAGAGGGCCCGAACCTGGGTAAACATTATGTCCCCCGCCTCCTGTTACCATTAGCCTTAGACGCACAGTTCGGGACCCCCTACCCGAGATCCGCCGGTTTCGACACTGACATTGGTGCTTTCATTGAGAGTTTCGATGTGATGTTGAAGATAGGCTTGATGCCTCGCCTTGTTATCAAGGACAACATCGTCTTCGGGGGAGCCCTGGCTTCAGGCCAAACCCTCCGGTTGGGCGGCTTTACCATGGCCGCCTATTTGGCCGTCGGGCCGACAATGACTTCTTGGGTCATCGAAAATCACCTTCGCGTCAGATCAGAATACTCCGAATAGATGGATCCGATGGAGTTGTCGTCTTTAAATGAGCTCCTGGATCACATTGCCGCCTTGGGAGTCGCTATGGACTACAATCGAATTGGGCTTAAACCCGATCAGAGAGAAACTGAATCTCCACCGATCACCCATCAGATAGCGGTAGTGGAGGAGCAATGCGACGACTCTTCCCCTATGTTGAGGACAAACTATGTTTGGATCTACGAGCTCACAGATCCGGATACTCACTCGCGGGAAGGCATGCCCCATACTCCGAACTTAGAACCAGACAGTGGACCTGAAAAATTGGCTGATATCCCGGAGCCCGAACTGTTAAGCTTGGAAGTTCCTCAAGCTCCGGATCCCAGATTGGGTCAGGGTTCGGACTTAAAGACACCCACCCACCCAGATATAAGCGATCTTACCCACATCAGACAACAGTCCCAGGAAATGGTCCATCACTTTTGGGCCAGATTCCTCCTTGTCAAGGCCAAGATCAAAGACTGCCGCGATGAAGATGCTATCTCATTATTCTGCAAAAATTGTACGGATGAGGGAATCCTCAATGCAATCAATCGCCGTCACGTATCACACTTCGCTGACTTGGCAACCATAGTACAGAAGTACTGCACAATGGAAAGCGCCTGGAAAACTCAGGCAGCCTCTTGGGAGCCACCAGTTTCCACTAAACCCCTCGTCCGGACAAAAAGGACGCACTCTCGTCGGTCGTCCGATCCAACAACAAAATAATTAAAGCCCATTACGGGGTGTGGAACCGTTCTAGAGGGATGGCTCAATAGGCCATGCAAGATACACACAACACCTGATATTGTACCAACCCACAGCCTTAGAGCATGTTGGATACTCCGACAAGAGGCCAAGAGCGGCGAGGATCTCCTCACGAAAAATACCGCAAAGCAACATCCCACGGAGAACAACAACCCAACAGTGCTGACAATCTTCGAGACTTTTGCCTCAAACAATAGGCGCAAAAGGGCACTCCGCGGCCTCGCCGAAGTCTGCCAAGTTGCAGCAATAAACCCCTGGAACGACACGGCTATAACTTTCAATGCCAGTGACGAACCAAAATTCAAAACAGTCTGGGCACCTGCCGTACTGGTCCTCAGTCCAATTGTGGATGGTTTTCGGCTTATCAAAGTTCTCATGGATGGCGGCAGCGTACTGAACCTCATCTACGAGGAAACTCTCAACAAAATGGAAATAGACAGGGGTCACATTGAGCAAAGTAATACGACCTTCTGAGGAATTATTCCCAGTCGGGTGGCACGGTGTGTGGGAAAAATCACACTTGATGTGGTATTTGGCACATCGGAGAACTATCGGTCCGAAGAGATAACCTTTCAAGTGGCCCCTTTTAACAGAGGATATCACGCCCTTTTAGGACGAGATACATTTCTGAGCTTCCAAGCTGTACCCCATTACGGGTACATGAAGCTCAAGATGTCAGGGCCCAATGGAATCATCACTCTTGCTAGCGATCCGGACATAGCACTCCGCGCTGAAAACAAAATCACCGCCCTGGCCCTCGAGGCATTGTCTGAAGCCCTTGCGGTCGAAGAATTAACCGCACTGCGCTCCATGGTGGATAGGGACGACGTGATACTTGATAAGCGATCCAAATCCACCTCCTTCAAACTAGCAGATGAAATAGTCGAATTCCAGGTCCACCCAACGGACTCCATGAAGACAGCATCCATCGGGGCACAGCTGGACCCCACGGTCGACGCTGCACTGCAGGTGTTCCTACGCGAAAACTGGGACATATTTGCCTAGCACCCTTCTGATATGCCAGGAATCCCACGCAGGCTGGCCAAACATAGCCTAAACATATTAGAGGGATACATGCCTGTCAAGCAAACATTACGGCGCTTTTCGAACCAAAATGACAAGCCATGGGAGAGGAGCTAGCCAAGTTACTCGAGGCCAGATTCATCAGAGAGATAAAACACCCGGACTGGCTAGCAAACCTGGTGATGGTACCAAAGAAGGATAAATCCTGGCACCTATGCGTCGATTTCAAAGACCTCAACAAGGCTTGCCCTAAGGATCCTTTTCCCTCCCCACATTGATCAGATCATCAACGCTACCGCAGGACACGACTCACTATGTTTCTTCGACACATACTCCGGATACCATCAAATCAAGATGAAGGAGTCCGATCAAGCCGCAATGGCATTTATCACCCCATACGGGCCTTTCTGCTTCAACACAATGCCTTTCGGGCTAAAAAACGCCAGTGCCACCTATCAACGCATGATTCAAACATGACTAGAGAAGCAAATCGGCAAGACAGTTGAAGCATACGTGGATGACGTGGTCATCAAAACCAAACACTTTGAGTCCTTAATCGATGATCTGCGTCTCACATTTGACAACCTCCGAACATATGACATGAAGCTCAATCCGGAAAACCGTGTTTTCGACGTTCCCGCTGGAAAACTCCTGGGCTTCATCATTTCCAACAGAGGAATTGAGGCAAACCCAGCTAAAATCCGAGCTTTGTCACAGTTGGCTACCCCAACAGACCTTAAACAGGTCCAAAAATTATCCGGATGTGTGGCAGCTTTAAGCCGCTTTATCTCCAGGCTAGGAGAAAAGGCATTGCCGGTGTATCGCCTTCTCCGACGCACCGAACACTTCGAGTGGACGGACGTGGCAATGACCGGATTAGAAGAAATAAAGGCTCTTCTAGCAAGCAACCCAATCCTGGCCGCGCCAAACATCGGCGAACCCATGTTATTATACATATCGGCCACACACCAAGTCATGAGCGCAGTGCTCGTCGTCGAACGAGAGGCGGACGGACACAAATTCCCACTCTATAAGACGGTATAGTACGTATCCACCGTCCTCACACCATGCAAATCCCGGTACCCTCATTACCAAAAAAATAGCATATGCGGTTTTCATGGCATCCCGGAAGCTACGACACTACTTTCAAGAGTGCTCAATTACGGTGGCCTCCGAGGTACCTCTTAGTGACATAATAAACAACCGCGACGCTACAGGCCGGATTGCCAAGTGGGCCATTGAGCTCCTTCCATTCGACATATCATACAAACCACGCAGGGCCATTAAATCTCAAGTATTGGCTGACTTCATCGCCGAATGGACAGAAGCTGAACTCCCTAAAGAGTACGGCACATACTCCAACTGGATAATGCACTTCAACGGCTCCAAATTGCTGGCAGGCCTAGGGATAGGCATTGTCCTAACGCCCCCTACCGGAGATACTGTTCAGGATGTCCTACAAATGTTGTTCATGGACTCTAACAATGCAGCCGAATACGAAGCCTTATTGCATGGTCTTCGGATGGCCGTCTCCATGGGCATACAACACCTGGAAGTGCGAGGGGATTCAAACCTCGCAATATCTCAAATAAATGGAGATTTTGTTGCCAAAGATCCGAAGATGTCTGCTTACCGTAACGCCTTTCTCAAAATGTGGGCTCGGTTCGAGGGGCTCGAGTTCCACCATGTGGCTCGAGAAAGTAATCAATCGGCGGATGTCCTTGCTCGCATCGGCGCCAGGCGTGACCCCATCCCACCTAACATTTTTCTGGAAAGGCTTTTCAAGCCATCCGTGGTGTGGCGAGGGGAGAGCGGCACTATAAATCCAGACCCGAATACAACCCCAGAATCCGAACACACCGACATCATTGGGGGCTCAGCCACCAAAATTACACCGTCGGCCCATCTCATCATGGCAGTCATCGCCCCATGGACCGAACCCTTATTGGCCTACCTTAATAGGCGAGAGCTTCCTGAGGACCAGAATGAGGCACGCTGCATTGTGTGGCGCTCTAAAGCCTACAAGGTTCACAAGGGAGAACTCTATAAGAAAAGCGCTACCGGAGTACTTCAAAGATGTATCTCCGAGGAGGAAGGGCGGCATCTCTTGGCTGAAATTCATGCTGGTCTCCGCGGCCATCACGCCGTGGCTCCGGCCCTCGTAAGCAAGGCCTTCCGTACATGTTTCTATTGGCCAACAGCGTGAGCAGACGCGCAGGACCTCGTCCAACATTGCGTCAGATGCCAGCTTTTCGCCAACCAAAGCCATATGCCACCCACCGCTCTACAAACAATCCCCATCACATGGCCTTTTGCGGTCTGGGGGCTTGATATGGTTGGACCCCTTAAAGGGGGAAGCCACAAGAAAAAATACATGTTGGTCATGGTGGATAAATTCACTAAGTGGATAGAGGTCAAACCAGTCAAAACGCCCGAAGCCGGGCGAGTGATAGATTTTATATCCGGTGTTGTGCACCGTTATGGTGTTCCACATAGCATTATCACTGACAACGGCTCCAATTTCATGGCCGATGAGGTGAAAGCCTAGTGTGCTAATCTGGGCATCAAGCTCGATTACGCCTCTGTATACCACCCACAAACCAACGGTCAAGTCGAATGAGCTAACGGCCTTATTATGAGCGGCATCAAACCCAGATTAGTCGGTCTTTGAAAGAATCAGACAAGCACTGGGTGGAGGAGCCCGACTTCGTACTCTGGGGGCTGCGGACCACTCCCAATCATTCTACCGGATATACACCTTTTTTCATGGTGTACGGTGCGGAGGTCGTGTTACCCTACGACATTATTCATGACTCACCTCGAGTGCGCATGTACGAAGAGAGAGAGGCCGAGCTGGATCGGCAGGACACCTTAGATTGCCTAGAGGAGGAGCATGACGTCGCTAAGGCCTGTTCCGCATTCTATCAACAACGGGTCGCAGATATAAAAGCAGAGAACTGCGAGCCAAGACCTATAACACTGGTGAACTCGTTCTACGCTTGCCGGAGAATAAAAAGGACAAACTCAAGCCCAAGTGGGATGGTCCCTTCATCATTGACGAAGTTCTCACTGGAGGAGCGTATCGCCTGCGTGATGCATCAGACAACCGCGTGGAGCCGAACCCATGGAACGCGGCCAGACTCCGAAGATTCTATGCCTAGCGCTGGACTCTTCGTTAGTCTCCTTTTTTCCTTTTTCCTCACTTTATTTTTTTCTTCTCTCTTTTCCCTTTATTTCTTAAAGCTGTAAAGCTCTTGCACGACTCGACCGTACACCTACAAAAGCATACAATTCTTAATATGTCTGCCAACTATACCTGGGGGTTTCTTGTACAGAAGCTTATTACTATTATTTTCCGAGCATCAAGCTCACCACATACGTGTCTTTTCCATGTATGTACCTTTTCTTCGCCATTATATGCATCGATATGACTTAAGTTTTGGCAAAGCTGGGTTGCCTGGCTCCTGTGCTTATGCCCTATGTTCCCGTTAGTTCGGCTAGGGCATAAAGGGAGCACCTCTACGATTGTTATGGCCGGGTCATCCGAATGTGTACCTCAGACTGGGTGAAGCCGAAAGCTAGCGTTCTTAAGGGAATATTCGGTTGGTGGACTAAAGATGTTGTTTACTTGTCGCATTATGAACCCCCAGATGTTATGTATGTTGTGGTTTTTTCAAACACAGTTCGTACATGCACTTTGATGCATGCTCACCCAGGGAAAGGAACCCTTAACGAAACTATTCTCTCTGGAAGATGTTTCTTACGATTAAAATGTAATATAACATAACTAGCCCGATACTTGTCTGTTCAAGCAACTATGACCCCTACGCTTGGCTTCCACGCATACCCTGGTTTATATTACCGAGCGGGTATTCAGAAGCACTCCACACCTTAGGGTCCAGAGGTTGAAGCGAAAAGGTCTGCCATGACAAGCGATTTTTACAATTCAGCTAGAAGGCATAATCTGTCAAATGAAGTACATAGTCACTTAGACTCAAACACTTCTTTCTCTATGCCATCCAACAGGCTTTCTAGCCTACAATCCTGTTGGGAATACTTGGCGGCTATTCGTATCTTACCTGGTCATATACCAAGCTAACGGGAATTTCTTCTCCGTTTGACCCTACAGGTCTGACTTGGGCCATGTGATTCGGGTCGAGCTTGGTATAGCGGGTCTTCACCATTGCCCAGGCTTCTCACGCACCTTCACGGTAGGCCGATATCTTCCATAATCGAAAACGCCGCAGCGCTCCCTGGAATAGCTGTACAAGCCCCTCCATACTTCCTGGAGGGGAGTCGGATGGCCATAAATCCTTAGCAACACTTTGCATCACCTGCCGAGCTTGCTCGTGCATTTGCGATAGCTCTTGTAGCAGATCGCTCGATGATCCGGACACCTCCTCTTCGGGATGGCCCGTCAATATACCTACAGACATAATTCTATCAGTACCTTCACTTGCCGAACTATATAAAGGCAAGTCCGAACACATACCAAATATGCCGCCTCGGAGCTTCTTATTTTCCTTCACGGAGTCAGCTAGCTGGGCTCGCACATCTTTTAGCTCTTTGCCGAGCTTGGTGTTGGCATCTTGGAGTTTGTTCTTCTCCACCCTGACCTTTTTCAGGACGCATTCGCCCGCGGCCAGTTGCCTTTGAGCTCCTGAACCTCCCGCTTATGCGACATCCGGTGCTTCTGCTATATGAGTTGAGCCTGTATTAATAATCCTGGTATATGATTATGTTTTCTCGATAGAGGGGAACTGAAGGAAATATGCCCTAGAGGCAATAATAAAGTTATTATTTATTTCCTTATTTCCTGATAAATGTTTATTATTCTGTATTAACCGGAAAATTAGTACATGTGTGAATACATAGACAAACAAAGTGTCACTAGTATGCCTCTACTTGACTGCTCGTTGAATCAAAGATGGTTAAGTTTCCTACCATAGACATGAGTTCTCATTTGATTAACGAGATCACATCATTAGGAGAATGATGTGATTGACTTGACCCATTCCGTTAGCTTAGCACTTGATCGTTTAGTATGTTGCTATTGCTTTCTTCATGACTTATACATGTTCCTATGACTATGAGATTATGCAACTCCCGTTTACCGGAGGAACACTTTGTGTGCTACCAAACGTCACAACGTAACTGGGTGATTATAAAGGTGCTCTACAGGTGTCTCCGAAGGTACTTGTTGAGTTGACGTATTTCAAGATTAGGATTTGTCACTCCGATTGTCGGAGAGGTATCTCTGGGCCCTCTTGGTAATGCACATCACTATAAGCCTTGCAAGCAATGTAGCTAATGAGTTAGTTACGGGATGATGCATTACGTAACGAGTAAAGAGACTTGCCAGTAACGAGATTGAACTAGGTATTTAGATACCGATGATCGAATCTCGGGCAAGTAACATACCGATGACAAAGGGAACAACGTATGTTGTTATGCGGTTTGACCGATAAAGATCTTCGTAGAATATGTGGGAGCCAATATGAGCATCCAGGTTCCGCTATTGGTTATTGACCGGAGACGTGTCTCGGTCATGTCTACATAGTTCTCGAACCCATAGGATCCGCACGCTTAAAGTTCAATGACAGTTATATTATGAGTTTATGAGTTTTGATGTACCGAAGGTAGTTAGGAGTCTCGGATGTGATCACGGACATGACGAGGAGTCTCGAAATGGTCGAGACATAAAGATTGATATATTGGACGACTATATTTGGATACCGGAATGGTTCCGGGTGAGATCGGGATAATACCGGAGCAGCGGGAGGTTATCGAAACCCCCCGGGAGGTATATGGGCCTTAATGGGCTTTAGTGGAAAGGAGGGGAAAGGAGCAAGGGAGCCCCCCCCAAGCCCAATCCTAATTGGGAGGGGGCCCGGCCCCCCCTTTCCTTCCTCCCTCCATCCTCTTCCTTCCCTCTCCCTCTCCAAATAGGAAAAGGAGGAGTCCTACTCCAAGTGGGAGTAGGACTCCCCCCCTTGGGCGCGCCTCCTCCTCCTGGCCGGCCCTCTCCTCCCCTCCTTTATATACGGAGGAGGGGGCACCCCATAGACACAACAATTGATCCCTTGGATTTCTTAGCCATGTGCGGTGCCCCCCTCCACCATAATCCACCTCGATAATATCATAGTGGTGCTTAGGCGAAGCCCTGGGTCGGTAGAACATCATCATCGTCACCACGCCGTCGTGCTGACGGAACTCTCCCTCAAAGCTTGGCTGGATCGGAGTTCGAGGGACGTCATTGAGTTGAACGTGTGCAGAACTCAGAGGTGTCGTGCGTTCGGTACTTGATTGGTTGGATCGTGAAGACGTACGACTACATCAGCCGCGTTGTGCTAACACTTCCGCTTACGGTCTATGAGGGTACATGGACAACACTCTCCCCTCTTGTTGCTATGCATCACCATGATCTTGCGTGTGCGTAGGATTTTTTTTGAAATTACTACGTTCCCAACAGTGGCATCCGATCCAGGTTTATGCGTAGATGTTATATGCACGAGTAGAATACAATTGAGTTGTGGGCGATACAAGTCATACTTCTTACCAGCATGTCATACTTTGGTTTGGCGGTATTGTTGGATGAAGCGGCCCGGACCGACATTACGCGTATGCTTGCGCGAGACTGGTTTTACAGTCGTGCTTTGCACACAGGTGACTAGCGGGTGTCAGTTTCTCCAACTTTAGTTAAACCGAGTGTGGCTATGCCCGGTCCTTGAGAAGGTTAAAACAGCACTAACTTGACAAACTATCGTTGTGGTTTTGATGCGTAGGTAAGAACGGTTCCTGCTCAGCCCGTAGCAGCCACGTAAAACTTGCAACAACAAAGTAGAGGATGTCTAACTTGTTTTTGCAGGGCATGTTGTGATGTGATATGGTCAAGGCATGATGCTATATTTTATTGTATGAGATGATCATGTTTTGTAACCGAGTTATCGGCAACTGGCAGGAGCCATATGGTTGTCGCTTTATTGTATGCAATGCAATCGCCCTATAATTGCTTTACTTTATCACTAAGCGGTAGCGATAGTCGTAGAAGCAATAGTTGGCGAGACGACAATGATGCTATGATGGAGATCAAGGTGTCGCGCCGATGACGATGGTGATCAGGACGGTGCTTCGGAGACGGAGATCACAAGCACAAGATGATGATGGCCATATCATATCACTTATATTGATTGCATGTGATGTTTATCTTTTATACATCTTATCTTACTTTGATTGACGGTAGCATTATAAGATGATCTCTCACTAAATTTCAAGATAAAAGTGTTCTCCCTGAGTATGCACTGTTGCCAAAGTTCGTCGTGCCCAGACACCATGTGATGATCGGGTGTGATAAGCTCTACGTCCATCTACAATGGGTGCAAGCCAGTTTTGCACACGCAGAATACTCGGGTTAAACTTGACGAGCCTAGCATATGCAGATATGGCCTCGAAACACTGAGACCGAAAGGACGAGCATGAATCATATAGTAGATATGATCAACATAGTGATGTTCACCATTGAAAACTACTCTGTCTCACGTGATGATCGGACATGGTTTAGTTGATTTGGATCACGTGATCACTTAGATGATTAGAGGGATGTCTATCTAAGTGGGAGTTCTTAAGTAATATGATTAATTGGACTTTAATTTATCATGAACTTAGTCCTGATATTATTTTGCAAATAATGTTGTAGATCAATAGCTCGCGTTGTTGCTTCCCTATGTTTTATATGTGTTCCTAGAGAAAACTAAGTTGAAAGATGATAGTAGCAATAATGCGGATTGGGTCCGTGATATGAGGTTTATCCTCATTGCCACACAGAATAATTATGCCCTTGATGCACCACTAGCTGACAGACCTATTGCAAGAGCAGATGCAAATGTTATGAACGTTTGGCAAGCTCAATATGATGACTACTTGATAGTTTAGTGCACCATGCTTAACGGCTTAGAATCGGGACTTCAAAGACATTTTGAACATCATGGACCATATGAGATGTTCCAGGAGTTGAAGTTAATATTTCAAGCAAATACCCGAGTTGAGAGATATGAAATCTCCAACAAGTTCTATAGCTAAAAGATGGAGGAGAATTTCTCAACTAGTGAGCATGTGCTCAGATTGTCTGGGTACTACAATCACTTGAATCACGTGGGAGTTAATCTTCCAGATAAGATAGTGATTGACAGAGTTCTCTAGTCACCATCACCAAGTTAGTAGAACTTCGTGATGAACTATAGTATGCAAGGGATAACGAAAACGATTCCCGAGCTTTTCATGATGATGAAATCGATGAAGGTAGAAATCAAGAAAGAGCATCAAGTGTCGATGATTAACAAGACCACTAGTTTCAAGAAAAGGGCAAAGGGAAAGAAAGGGAACTTCAGGTAGAATGGCAATCAAGTTATCACTTCCGCGAAGAAGCCCAAAGCTAGACCAACAGCCTAAAACTGAGTGATTCTACTGCAAAGGAAATGGTCACTGGAAGCGGAAATGCCCTGTATATTTGGTGGATAAGAAGGATGGCAAAGTGAACAAAGGTATATTCGATATACATGTTATTGATGTGTACCTTACTAGTGCTCGTAGTAACCCATGGGTATTTGATACTTGTTCGGTTGCTAAGATTAGTAACTCGAGACAGGAGTTACAAAATAAACATAGACTAGTTGAGGGTGAAGTGACGATGTGTGTTGGAAGTGGTTCCAAGATTGATATGATCATCACCGCACACTCCCTATATTTTCAATATTAGTGTCGAACCTAAATAAATGTTATTTGGCGTTTGCGTTGAGCATAAATATGATTAGATCATGTTTATTGCGATACAATTATTCATCTAATATAGAGAATAAATTGTTATTCTGTTTACATGAATAAAACCTTCTATGGTCATACACCCAATGTTGATGGTTTATTGAATCTTGATCATAGTGATACACATATTCATAATATTGATGCCAAAAGATGCAAAGTTGATAATGATAGTGCAACATATTTGTGGCACTGCCATTTGGGTCATATCAGTGTAAAGCTCATGAAGAAACTCCACAAAGATGGACATTTGGAATCACTTGATTATGAATCATTTGATGCTTGCGAACCATGCCTTATGGGCAAGATGACTAAAACTTTGTTCTCCGGAACAATGGAATGAGCTACTGACTTATGGGAAATAATACATACCAATGTATGCGATCCAATGAGTGTTGATGCTCGTGGCGAGTACCGTTATTTTCTGACCTTCACAGATGATTTGAGCAGATATGGGTATATCTACTTAATGAAACACAAGTCTGAAACATTTGAAAAGTTCAAAGAATTTCAGAGAGAAGTGGAGAATCATCGTAACAAGAAAATAAAGTTTCTACAATCTGATCGTAGAGGAGAATATTTGAGTTACGAGTTTGGCCTTCAGTTAAAAACAATGTGGAATAGTTTCACAGCTCACGCCACATGGAACACCAAAGCGTAATGGTGTGTCCAAACGTCGTAACCGCACTTTATTGGATATGGTGTGATCTATGATGTATCTTACTGATTTACCACTATCTTTTTGGGGTTATGCATTAGAGACAGCTGCATTCACTTTAAATAGGGCACCATCAAAATCCGTTGAGACGACGCCTTATGAACTGTGGTTTGGAAAGAAATCAAAGTTGTCATTTCTTAAAGTTTGGGGCTGCGATGCTTATGTGAAAAAGTTTCAACCTGATAAGCTCGAACCCAAATCGAAGAAGTGCGTCTTCATAGAATACCCAAAGGAAACTGTTGGGTACACCTTCTATCACAGATCCAAAGGCAAGATATTCGTTGCTAAGATGGATCCTTTCTAGAGAAGGAGTTTCTCTCGAAAGAAGTGAGTGGGAGGAAAGTAGAGCTTGATAAGGTAATTGTACCTTCTCCCGAATTGGAAAGTAGTTCATCACAGAAATCAGTTCCAGTGATTCCTACACAAATTAGTGAGGAAGCTAATGATGATGATCATGAACCTTCAGATTAAGTTACTACAGAACCTCGTAGGTCTTCCAAAGTACAGTCCACATTAGAGTGGTATGGTAATCCTGTTCTGGAAGTCATGTTACTAGACCATGATGAACCTACGAACTATGAGGAAGCGATGATGAGCCCAGATTCCACGAAATGACTTGAGGCCATGAAATCTGAGATTGGATCCATGTATGAGAATAAAGTGTGGACTTTGGTTGACTTGCCCAATGATCGGCAAGCCATAGAAAATAAATGGATCTTCAAGAGGAAGACAGACTCTAATAGTAGTGTTACTATCTACAAAGCTCGAATTGTCGAAAAAGGTTTACGACAAGTTCAAGGTGTTGAATAGAATGAGATTTTCTCACTCGTATCGATGCTTAAAAGTCTGTCTGAATCATGTTAGCAATTGCCGCATTTTATGAAATTTGGCAAATGGATGTCAAAACTATATTCCTTAATGGATTTCTTAAAGAAGAGTTGTATATGATGCAACCAGAAGGTTTTGTCGATCCTAAAGGTGCTAACAAAATGTGCAAGCTCCAACGATCCATCTATGGAATGGTGCAAGCATCTCGGAGTTGGAATATACACTTTGATGTGTTGATCAAAGCATATGGTTTTACACAGACTTTTGGAGAAGCCTGTATTTACAAGAAAGTGAGTGGGAGCACTACAACATTTCTGATAAATATATGTTAATGACATATTGTTGATCAGAAATAATGTAGAATTTTCTGGAAAGCATAAAGGAATATTTGAAAGGAGTTTTTGAAAAGGAAAGACCTCAGTAAAGCTACTTACATATTGAGCATCAAGATGTATTGAGATAGATCAAAAACGCTTGATAAGATTTTCAATTAGTACATACCTTGACAAGATTTTGAAGTAGTTCAAAATAGAACAGTCAAAGAAAAAGGTTCTTGCCTGTGTTGCAAGGTGTGAAGTTGAGTAAGACTCAAAACCCGACCATGGCAGAAAATAGAAAGAGAATGAAAAGTCATACCCTATGCCTCAGTCATAAGTTCTATAAAGTATGCTATGCTATGTACCAGACCTATTGTATACCTTGCTCCGAGTTTGGCAAGGGAGTACAATTATTTGACCTAGTAGATCACTGGACAGCGGTCAAGAATATCCTTAGTAAGGACTAAGGAAATATTTCTCCGTTATAGAGGTGATAAAGAGTTCGTCGTAAAAGGTTACGTCGATGCAGGCTTTTACACCGATCCAGATGACTCTAAGTCTCAAGCTAGATACATATTGAAAGTGGGAGCAATTACCTAGAGTAGCTTCGTGCAGAGCATTGTAGACATAGAATATTTTGAAAAATACATACGGCTCTGAATGTGACAGACCCATTGACTAAACTTCTCTCACGAGCAAAACATGATCACACCTTAGTACTCTTTGGGTGTTAATCACATATCGATGTGAACTAGATTATTGACTCTAGTAAACCCTTTGGGTGTTGGTCACATGACGATGTGAACTATGGGTGTTCATCACATGCAGATGTGAATATTAGTGTTAAATCACATGGTGATGTGAACTAGATTATTGACTCTAGTGCAAGTGGGAGACTGAAGGAAATATGCCCTAGAGGCAATAATAAAGTTATTATTTATTTCCTTATTTCATGATAAATGTTTATTATTCATGCTAGAATTGTATTAACCGGAAACTTAGTACATGTGTGAATACATAGACAAACAAAGTGTCACTAGTATGCCTCTACTTGACTAGCTCGTTAACTCAAAGATGGTTAAGTTTCCTAGCCATAGACATGAGTTGTCATTTGATTAACAGGATCACATCATTAGGAGAATGATGTGATTGACTTGACCCATTCCGTTAGGGATGCCCAGTCCTGAAATGAAAAATGAATTTACTTTATGTTGTCAAATAATAAATTCCTTGGAAAGTGTTGGTATGGAAGGCACCCGTGGATACGGACAAGCCATGGAAAGTGAAAGTAAAGGTGGAAAAAGGAATGAACATTATTTTCTATTTGGGAACTGCCTATGATGTATCTAGCATGGAAAGTGTTGGGATCTCTAAGTTGTTTTTGTTGCTTGGAAAAGTATGCCTACCAAAATGTTTTTATCTCTCAATTTAAGCTTTGAGCTCTAGCACCTCTACAAGTCCCTACCTCCCTCCATGAAGGGCCTTTCTTTTACTTATGAAATTTTTATTTTGAATTTGAGTCTCCATCTTCTCTTATAAAGCACCAACTAAGGGGCACTATGATCGTATTTGAGCATTGGGTGTAGCTAATATTCGAGTGTGTTTCATGAATGGATCAATGATTGAGCATAATGGGCTAGGGATAACTTGCTTTAGTGTTGATATTTTGAAAGACATGGTTGCTTGTTGGTATGCTTGAGTATTAAAGTCTTCATGTCAAAACTAGACTATTGCTTTGAATCATATAAAAGTGCAAATGTCCATGCTATAAAGAAAAAGAAATGTGATGAACATGTTAGGCAGCATTCCACATCAAAAATTCTGTTTTTATCATTTTCCTACTCGAGGACGAGCAGGAATTAAGCTTGAGGGTGCTGATACGTCTCCAACGTATCTATAATATTTGATTGTTCCATGCTGTTATATTATCATTCTTGGATGTTTTACAATCATTTTATAGTAATTTTATATCACTTTTTAGTACTAACCTATTTACATAGTGCCCAGTGCCAGTTGCTGTTTTCTGCATGTTTTTTACATCGCAGGAAATCAATACCAAACGGAGTCCAAATGCAGCGAAACTTTTTGTGGATTTTTTGGGCCAGAAGACATCCAATGTGCGAGGAACACACCTGAAGGGAGCTCCGAGCAGAGCACAGCCCGCCAGGGCGCGCCTGGGGGGCCATGTTGGGGAACGCGGTAATTTCAATATTTTCCTACGATCACGCAAGATCTATCTAGGATATGCATAGCAACGAGAGGGGAGAGTGTGTCCACGTACCCTCGTAGACCGCAAGCGGAAGCGTTTAGTAACGCGGTTGATGTAGTCGAACTTCTTCGCGAACCAACCGATCCAAGTATCGAATGTACGACTGCTACCTCTTGAGCACTGCGTTGGTTTTCCCTTGAAGAAGAAAGGGTGATGCAGCAAAGTAGCGTAAGTATTTCCCTCAGTTTTTGAGAACCAAGGTATCAATCCAGTAGGAGGCTCCTCAAAAGTCCCTCGTACCTACACAAACAAACAAGAACCTCACAACCAATGCGATAAAGGGGTTGTCAATCCCTTCACGATAACTTGCGAAAGTGAGATTTGATAAAGATAATAAGATAAGATAAATATTTTTGGTATTTTTATGATATAGATTGAAAATTAAAGATGCAAATAAAAGTAGATCGGAAACTTATATATAAAAGATAGACCCGGGGGCCATAGGTTTCACTAGTGGCTTCCCTCAAGATAGCATAAGTATTATGGTGGGTGAACAAATTACTTTCGAGCAATTGATAGAAAAGTGCATAGTTATGAGAATATCTATGCATGATCATGTATATAGGCATCACGTCCGCAACAAGTAGACCGACTCCTACCTGCATCTACTACTATTACTCCACACATCGACTGCTATCATGCCTGCATCTAGAGTATTAAGTTCATAAGAACAGAGTAACACATTAAGCAAGATGACATGATGTAGAGGGATAAACTCAAACAATATGATATAAACCCCATCTTTTTATCCTTGATGGCAAATATACAATATGTGCCATGATGCCCCTGCTGTCACTGGGAAAGGACACCGCAAGATTGAACCCAAAGCTAAGCACTTCTCCCATTGCAAGAAAGATCAATCTAGTAGGCCAGACCAAACTGATAATTCGAAGAGACTTGCAAAGATAACCAATCATACATAAAAGATTCAGAGGAGATTCAAATATTTCTCATAGATAAACTTGATCATAAACCCACAATTCATCGGATCTCGACAAACACACCGCAAAAAGAGTTACATCGAATAGATCTCCAAGAAGATCGAGGAGAACTTTGTATTGAGATTGAAAGAGAGAGAAGAATCCATCTAGCTAATAACTATGGACCCGAAGGTATGTGGTAAACTACTCACAACTCACCGGAGAGGCCTTGCAGATGATGTAGAGGCCCTCCATGGTCGATTCCCCCTCCGGCGAAGCGCCGGTGAAGGCTCCAAGATGGGATCTCGCAGATACGACGGTGGAAATAGTTTTTCGTGGTGCTCCTGGATGTTTTCGAGGCACGCAGATATATATAGGCGAAGGAGGTAGGTCAAGGGAGCCACGAGGGGCTCACGAGGGTGGGGGCGCGCCTACCCCCCTAGGGCGCGCCCTCCTGCCTCATGGCCGCCTCGGTTGCCTGTTGACGTCCACTCCAAGTCTCCTGGATTGCGTTTGTTCCAAAAAGATTGCTCCCAAAGGTTTCATTCTGTTTGGACTCCGTTTGATATTCCTTTTCCTCGAAACACTGAAATAGGCAAAAAACAGCAATTCGGGTTGGGCCTCCAGTTAGTAGGTTAGTCCCAAAAATGATACATAAGTGTAAAGTAAAGCCCATAAACATCCAAAACGGGTAATATAATAGCATGGAACAATCAAAAATTATAGATACGTTGGAGACGTATCAAGCATCCCCAAGCTTAATTCCTGCTCGTCCTCGAGTAGGTAAATGATAAAAAACAGAATTTTTGATGTGGAATGCTACCTAGCATATTTCTCAATGTAATTTTCTTTATTAGGGCATGAATGTTCAGATCCAAATGATTCAAGATAAAAATTCATAAAACATAAAATTAGTAATACTTCAAGCATACTAACAAGTAATCATGTCTTATCAAAATAGCATAGCCAAAGAAAGCTCATCACTACAAAATCATATAGTTAGGCCATGCTTCATTTTCATCACACAAAATACTTCCATCATGCACAACCCCGGTTTCAGCCAAGCAATTGGTTCATACTTATTAACGCGCTTCAGCTTTTTCAACTCTTACGCAATACATGAGCGCAAGCCATGGACATAGCACTATATGTGGAATAGGGTGGTGGTTGTGAAGACAAAAAGGGAGAAGATAGTCTCACATCAACTAGGCGTATCAACAGGCTATGGAGATGCCCATTAATAGAAATCAATGTGAGTGAGTAGGGATTGCCATGCAACGAATGCACTAGAGCTATAAATGTATGAAAGCTCAACAAAAGAAACTAAGTGGGTGTGCATCCAACTTGCTTGCTCACGAAGACCTAGGGCATTTTGAGGAAGCCCATCCTTGGAATATACAAGCTAAGTTCTATAATGAAAAATTCCCACTAGTATATGAAAGTGAAAACATAGGAGACTCTCTGTCATGAAGATCATGGCGCTACTTTGAAGCACAAGTGTGGAAAAAGGATAGTAACATTGTCCCTTCTCTCTTCTCTCTCATTTTTTATTTGGTGGGCTTCTTTGGCCTCTTTTTTTCTTTTTTTTATTCAGGCTTCTTTGGCCTCTTTTATTTTTATAAAGTCTGAAGTCTCATCCTGACTCGTGGGGGAATCATAGTCTTCATCATCCTTTCCTCACTTGGGACAATGCTCTAATAATGAAGATCATCACACTTTTATTGATTTACAACTCAAGAATTACAACTCAATACTTAGAACAAAATATGACTCTATGTGAATGCCTCCGGTGGTGTATCGGGATATGCAACGAACCAAGAGGGACATGTATGAAAAATTATGAAGGTGGTCTTGCCACAAATACAATGTCAACTACATGATCATGCAAAGAGCAATATGACAATGATGGGGCGTGTCATAATAAACGGAACGGTGGAAAGTTGCATGGAAATATATCTCAGAATGGCTATGGAAATGCCATAATAGGTAGGTATGGTGGCTGTTTTGAGGAAGGTAAATGGTGGGTGCATGATACCGGCGAAAGTTGCGCGGCATAATAGAGGCTAGCAATGGTGGAATGGTGAGAGTGCGTATAATCCATGGACTCACATTAGTCATAAAGAACTCATATACTTATTACAAAAGTTTACTTGCCCTCGAAAGCAAAGTACTACTACGCATGCTCCTAGGGGAAGAGTTGGTAGGAGTTAACCATCGTGCGATCCCGACCTCCAAACATAAGGAAGACAATTAAAAGAGCACCCCAAGCAACAAATTTGTCACACAACTTTTACCATACGTGCATGCTACGGGACTTGCCAACCTTAACACAAGTATTTATCAATTTCATAATTACCCAACTAGCATGACTCTAACATTACCACCTTTATATCTCAAAACAATTATCAAGCATCAAATTGATCATAGTGTTTAACGCACTTTCTATGATAGTTTTTATTATACCCAACTTGGATGTCCATCATTCTAGGACCAACTTTATAACCATAGCAAATACCATACTATTCTAAAAGACTCTCAAAATAATATAAGTGAAGCATGAGAGATCAACAATTTCTACAAAATTAAGCCACCGTCGTGCTCTAAAAAGATATAAGTGAAGCACTAGAGTAAAACTGTCTAGCTCAAAAGATATAAGTGAAGCACATATAGTATTCTAATAAGCACCGAGAGGGCCCAGAGATACCTCTTCGAAATATGGAGTGACAAATCCTAATCTCAATCTATGGCAATCCAACAAACACCTACAGAGACACCCGTAGAGCATCTTTATAATCACCCATTTACGTTGTGACATTTGATAGCACACAAAGTGTTCCTCCGATATCCGAGAGTTGCATAATCTCATAGTCTTAGGAACATGGATAAGTCATGAAGAAAGCAGTAGCAATGAAACTGTAACAATCATAATGCTAAGCTAACAGATGGGTCTTGTCCATCACATCATTCTCCTAATGATGTGATCTCGTTCATCAAATGACAACACATGTCTATGGTTAGGAAACATAACCATCTTTGATTAACGAGCTAGTCAAGTAGAGGCATATTAGGGACACTATGTTTTGTCTATGTGTTGACACATGTACTAAGTTTCCAGTTAATACAATTCTAGCATGGATAATAAACATTTATCATGAAATAAAGAAATAAATAATAACTTTATTATTGCCTCTAGGGCATATTTCCTACAGTCTCCTACTTGCACTAGAGTCAATAATCTAGATTACAAAGTAATGATTCTAACACCCATGGAGTTTTGGTGTTGACCATGTTTTGCTCGTGGAAGAGGCTTAGTCAACGAGTCTGCAACATTCAGATCCGTATGTATCTTGGAAATCTCTATGTCTCCCTCCGACACTTGATGACGGATGGAATTGAAGCGTCTCTTGATGTGCTTGGTTCTCTTGTGAAATCTGGATTCCTTCGCCAAGGCAATTGCACCAGTATTGTCACAAAAGATTTTCATTGGACCAGATGCACTAGGTATGACACCTAGATCGGATATGAACTCCTTCATCCAGACTCCTTCATTTGCTACTTTCGAAGCAGCTATGTACTCCGCTTCACACGTAGATCCCGCCACGACACTTTGCTTGGAACTACACCAACTCACGGCTCCACCATTCAATAAAAATATGTATCCGGATTGTGACTTAGAGTCATCCAGATTAGTGTCAGAACTTGCATCGACGTAACCATTTACGACGAGCTCTTTGTCATCTCTATAAATGAGAAACATATCCTTAGTTCTTGACCGTTGTCTAGTGCTCCACTCCGGGATTACTTTGGTACCTACCTGCTATACTTATAGCAAGGCACACATCAGGTCTGGTACACAACATTGCATACATGATAGAACCTATGGCTGGAGCATAGGGAATGACTTTCATTTTCTCTCTATCTTCTGCAGTGGTCGGGCATTGAGTCTGACTCAACTTCATACCTTGTAACATAGGCAAGAACCCTTTCTTTGATTGATCCATTTTGAACTTCTTCAAAACTTTATCAAGGTATGTGCTTTGTGAAAGTCCAATTAAGCGTCTTGATCTATATCTATAGATCTTGATGCCCAATATGTAAGTAGCTTCACCGAGGTCTTTCATTGAAAAACTTTTATTCAAGTATCCCTTTATGCTATCCAGAAATTCTATATCATTTCCAATCAACAATATGTCATCCACATATGATATTAGAAATGCTACAGAGTTCCCACTCACTTTCTTGTAAATACAGGCTTCTCCAAAAGTCTGTATAAAACCATATGCTTTGATCACACTATCAAAGCATTTATTCCAACTCCGAGAGGCTTGCACCAGTCCATAAATGGATCACTGGAGCTTGCACACTTTGTTAGCACCCTTTGGATCGACAAAACCTTCTGGTTGCATAATATACAACTCTTCTTCCAAAAATCCATTCAGGAATGCAGTTTTGACATCCATTTGACAAATTTCATAATCATAAAACGCGTCAATTGCTAACATGATTCGAACAGACTTAAGCATCGCTACGGGTGAGTAAGTCTCATCATAGTCAACTACATGAACTTGTCGAAAACCTTTCGCAGCAAGTCGAGCTTTGTAGACAGTAACATTACCGTCAGCGTCAGTCTTCTTCTTGAAGATCCATTTATTTTCTATGGCTTGGCGATCATCAGGCAAATCCACCAAAGTCCAAACTTTGTTCTCATACATGGATCCCATCTCAGATTTCATGGCCTCAAGCCATTTTGTAGAATCTGGGATCATCATCGCTTCCTCATAGTTTGTAGGTTCACCATGGTTTAGTAACATGACATCTAGAACAGGATTACCTTACCACTCTGGTGCGGACCATACTCTAGAAGACCTACGAGGTTCTGTAGTAACTTGATCTGAACTTTCATGATCATCATCATTAGCTTCCTCACTACTTGGTGTAGGAATCACTGGAACTGATTTCTGTGATGAACTACTTTCCAATTCGGGAGAAGGTACAATTTTCTCATCAAGTTGTACTTTCCTCTCACTCACTTCTTTCGAGAGAAACTCCTTCTCTAGAAAGGATCCATTGTTACCAACAAATATTTTGCCTTCGGATCTGTGATAGAAGGTGTACCTAATAGTTTCCTTTGGGTATCCTATGAAGACACACTTCTCTGATTTGGGTTCGAGCTTATCAGGTTGAAGCTTTTCCACATAAGCATCGCAGCCCCAAACTTTAAGAAACGACAACTTTGGTTTCTTGCCAAACCACAGTTCATAAGGCGTTGTCTTAACGAATTTTGATGGTGCCCTATTTAAAGTGAATGCAACCGTCTCTAAAGCATAACCCCAAATGATAGCGGTAAATCAGTAAGAGACATCATAGATCGCACCATATCCAATAAAGTATGATTAACATGTTCAGACAAACAATTTCGTTGTGGTGTTCCAGGTGGCATAAGTTGTGAAACTATTCCACATTGTCTCAAATGAAGACCAAAGTCATAACTCAAATATTCTCCTTCACGATCAAATCGTAGAAACTTTATTTTCTTGTTATGATGATTTTCTACTTCACTCTGAAATTCTTTGAACTTTTCAAATGTTTTGGACTTATGCTTCATTAAGTAGATATAACCATATCTGCTTAAATCATCTGTGAAGGTAAGAAAATAATGATACCCGCCATGAGCCTCAATACTCATTGGACCGCATACATCGGTATGTATTATTTCCAATAAGTCAGTAGCTCGTTCCATTGTTCCAGAGAATGGAGTTTTAGTCATCTTTCCCATGAGGCACGGTTCGCAATCATCAAGTGATTCCAAATGCCCATCAGCATGGAGTTTCTTCATGCGCTTTACACCGATATGACCTAAACGACAGTGCCACAAAGAAGTTGCACTATCATTATCAACTTTGTATCTTTTGGCTTCAATATTATGAACATGTGTATCATCACGATCGAGATTCAACAAAAATAGACCACTCAGCAAGGGTGCATGACCATAAAAGATATTACTCATATAAATAGAACAACCATTATTATTTGATTTAAATGAATAATCGTCTCGCATCAAACAAGATCCAGATATAATGTTCATGCTCAACGTTGGCACCAAATAACAATTATTCAGGTCTAAAACTAATGCCGAGGGTAGATGTAGAGGTAGCATGCTGACGTCGATCACGCCGACCTTGGAACCATTTCCCACGCGCATCGTCACCTCATCCTTAGCCAATCTTCGTTTAATCCATAGCCCCTATTTCGAGTTGCAAATATGAGCAATAGAACCAGTATCAAATACCCAGGCGCTACTACGAGCATTCGTAAGGTACACATCAATAACATGTACATCAAATATACCTTTCACTTTGCCATCCTTCTTATCCGCCAAATACTTGGGGCAGTTCCACTTCCAGTGACCAGTCCCTTTGCAGTAAAAGCACTCAGTTTTAGGCTTAGGTCCAGACTTAGGTTTCTTCTCCTGAGCAGCAACTTTCTTGCCGTTCTTCTTGAAGTTCCCCTTCTTCCCTTTGCCCTTTTTCTTGAAACTAGTGGTCTTGTTGACCATCAACACTTGATGCTCCTTCTTGATTTCTACCTCCACAGCCTTTAGCATTGCGAAGAGCTCGGGAATTGTCTTGTTCATTCCTTGCATATTATAGTTCATCACGAAGCCTTTATAGCTTGGTGGCAGTGATTGAAGAACTCTGTCAATGACACTATCATCAGGAAGATTAACTCCCAGCTGAGTCAAGTGGTTATGGTACCCAGACATTCTGAGTATGTGTTCACGGACATAACTATTCTCCTCCATTTTACAGCTATAGAACTTGTTGGAGACTTCATCCCTCTCAACTCGGGCATTTTCTTGAAATATTAACTTCAACTCTTGGAACATCTCATATACTCCATGACGTTCAAAACATCTTTGAAGTCCGGATTCTAAGCCATAGAGCATGGCACACTGAACTATCGAGTAGTCATCAACACGCGTCTGACAGGCATTCACAATGTCTGCAGTTGCTGGCGCGGGTGGTACACCTAATGGTGCTTCCAGGACGTAATTCTTCTGTGTAGCAATGAGGATAATCCTCAAGTTATGGACCCAGTTCATGTAGTTGCTGCCATCATCTTTCAACTTAGCTTTCTCTAGGAATGCATTAAAATTCAAAGGAACGGTAGCACGTGCCATTGATCTACAATAACATAGACATGCAAAATAACTATCAGGACTAAGTTCATGATAATTAAAGTTCAATTAATCATATTACTTAAGAATTCCCACTTAGATAGACATCCCTCTAGTCATCTAAATGATCACGTGATCCAAATCAACTAAACCATGTCCGATCATCATGTGAGATGGAGTAGTTTTCAATGGTGAACATCACTATGTTGACCATATCTACTATATGATTCACGTTCGACCTTTCGGTCTTAGTGTTCCGAGGCCATATCTGCATATGCTAGGCTCATCAAGTTTAACCCGAGTATTCTGCGTGTGCAAAACTGGCGTGCACACGGTTTTTTTTAACGTAGAGCTTATCACACCCGGTCATCACATGGTGTCTCGGCACGACAAACTATAGCAACGGTGCATGCTCAAGGAGAACACTTATACCTTAAAATTTAGTAAAGGATTTAAAACAAAATAGAATCTAGCCAACTCACATAGACAGAGCTCCCCCGATCGCTTCCTACGATGGTCGTTCAATCATGGTCAGCATGGTCTTTTTTTCGTTCATGCTCATTGGATCTTCGATGCGGATTGACTTGTGCATTTTCACCGTGCGGTAGATCCTGGCCGAGGAATGACGTGTGGCCCTCGCGCTGGATCGGATTGGCTGGGTGCAAGTTTTTTGGGTGTGGGCGGCCGCATGGCGTGCGCACGCGCGCCAAAACCCTAGCCGCCAACCCTTTTCGGGCCCACTCCGCCTCGTTCTCCTCCCCGCTCGCTCCTATCCTCCTCCATGCCGCCGCCCCCTTCCCCCCACTCGCCTCTGCCGCCTCCTCTCCTTCCCCGCACCTCCGGCCTCCCCCCTCCTCCCTCCTCCTCCATCCTCTCTCATTTGTCATCACAGTAGACCATCTCCCGTCACTTAGGCCCCATGCCGGCGGCCGGGTCGAGATGGAGGCGTGGCAGGGGTTGGTGGATCGGCGGATGTGGGCGGGCTCCCATCGCTGCTCCATGACGGCGGCCAGTTCAATGGGTAGGGGTAGAAAGCCATGGTGAACTTGGGAGAGGAGGAAGGCGACGGTCCAGCCTGCGGCATCGGGCAGAGAGAGATGGGGGCAGCGGCGCTGGGAAAAGAGAGATGGTGGCGAAGGTGGCGGTGGCGCTGAGTAGAGAGAGCATGGCGTCGGCGGCAGCAACAACTGGTCTCTCCTCTTCGTATCATCAATGAGGGTGTGGGCTACAGGAGCGCGAGGATTTGAAACCTCTTCCTCCATAATCTTGCCGAGGTGCTCCTGAACTCGACAAGGAGAGCAACCTGCATGAGGTTTGCACATTCCCTCGCCTCCCTCCATTGTTGATCTCCATCTTATCTCTTTCTGCACGGGGGGCTCGTCTTTACGTGGTTCTCAACCGCCGATTGAGATTTGGAGGGAGACTAGGAGACCCAGGCGAAAACGAGTGTGCTAGCGGAGGCTCTGGGGATGCAGGGTGATAGGGCCCAATCTATGCTCCGGTTGTGTTGTTGGGTGAGCTTCTTCACCCTTCCGGTTGTGCTGTTGGTTCCAGTCTATGAGCAATTTTTTTGTTTATTACTGTCGACCAGATGCTTAGATCTAGCTAGGCTTCCATATAGAATTTTTTAAGCTTTTAAATTTGTTGTGTGCCTCGGATAAGTTACTACAAATGGGATTATTGTTCCTGCTCAGGAGATGCTCTCTGACCTGACTAGAGTCATAGAAAGATTTCTTGTTGCCATTCTTAGTTTGTTTGGTACCTTGCTCTTTCCTTGTCAAGAAAGGGATCAATTTGTCCTGGAGCTCCTGTCCCCTTTATAAAGGAGGTTTTTGTTCCTTTGCTTGATGTGTTTCCCTCCTTTCAATTGTAGGATTTTCAAGATGGGCCTTCCTATCCATAAGTTTGTCTTTATACTGCATATTAATTCACTCTTTTGGGTAGGTAACTAAACTCCTGTAACTTTACATAATCATTGAAGTTGTCTTTCCCAATCCAAGTTTTGCTTTACAACAACTTGATTGCTTGTGTATTTGTGTAGTTTTTTGCATATTCGTACAGCTCTGAATGTTGTTCCGTTCCTTGATAAATACATCGCTCTACAGGGTTGATTAAAGAAGTTAACTCTTCTTCATAGCAGTTTTTCAAATGCCCTGATGGGATGACCCTAAACATGGATAGTTTAACTTGGTATATCAGCTCAAACAACTGATCCGCAAAATGGAGTTCCATTGGTCCTAACTGTTGTTCTAAATACTTCAAAAAGAAAAAAAAGTTTTATACTAAATAAACTATCTGCTCTATTATTTTTATTTTTAGTCTTGCTTCCATCCATCTATTTATAGTACCCTGGGTAGCTACAACAGTGATGCTCTTTCTTTCTCTATAGGGAAGCTTCAGACGGGATTTAGAGAAGGAAAAGGAGACCCGTGCGAAATCGAGCGTCCTGGTGTTGGGACTCATGATCCGCACTTGTTGTCTAAATGCAGTACATGCGCATTGTAGTGATAATGTTGTTAACTGTCCCTGTATATTCCTTAGTTAGGTGTCTAATAAACCAAGAATTTGACACTTGTCAGTAAGTTCAGTATATCATCGTCTACTTAGACAAAATACATCATGGTCAAACAATACAAATATTTCACAGGTAGAAAAAACATACAAATATTAATTTTCAGTAAAATCATGAAATGTTCAGATATATCAATGCTTTCACCTCACTTGTCATGCTATTATGAACTATATTTGTAGTTTAATTGCTATATCAGAATCAAAGTAACCCATTCGGCGCTTGACTGTATCTTAGCATGCTTATTGTGTACATTCCTTATGTCATTTTTACAGATAAATTCATTTGTGTCAAGTATCGCTTTTTGCTGTATGGACATGACAAGTTGTCATACATTGGCCTGTTAAATTTATTGGGTGCCAAGTTCACTTGCCATATTCTCAATTTTGTTTCTTCTGATTTTGGTGTTGGTGTGTGTATTGTTAGTGAAAATATGCTCATAGTTTTTTTAAATATGTGTACGCCATTAACTGATGTCATTGTGTTTTCAAGGGGTATATGAACCAGAAATGATGTGGTATACTTGGTTACTTGAACATGAAGGTCAACCGCGGGGTGGCGCGACATGGCGTGGCCTTAGCCAATTAGGTGTCCTCTCTTTTTGCCTGTTGCTTCCTCTGGAACTCTTATTTTGTTTGGCTTATGAAGGCACATTCATCCTGCAAGTACAATCATGATTAAGAGTTAGAACGCCCTGCACAGCGGTTTATTTCCATACATTGATTGCTATTTTTTATGCCTTATATACTATGCCTTATGACACAATAGTTTGGTAAAGAAAGAGGAACTCACTCCTAAATTTGCACTAATTATATATTTATGTCACTATTAATAATTTGTATTTGCTTTATCTTCTCTCATGAGTGTGTCGAGTTCCTTTCTCAATATGCTTAGATGCTTGTGCAACAGCAGAAGTAATGGTTTTAGAAGTATTTTTTCGCACAGGAATTACTAATCTTTTGTGAGTTTTGGAATCTATTGCAGTTATTTGGAACTTTGTATTATTCACTTCTTGATTAAGGGAGAAGCATGGAATCAACATGAATATCAAGTCAGATCTTACTCATGTTGATTAATGTAGTTAGATGGGTTGTTATATATGCATGAAGTTCATGTTGGAATGGATACTGACATCGATTTTCTCATTGTAATTTCATGTTCTAGATTAGTCTAGGAAAAGGGTATATTACACAAAGTTATTTAGGAAATGGTGCATTCATTCTTTGACCTTACGCACCTCCCATTTACCGTGCCAGTATTTGTAGTACAATTTTTTAACCAGAAAGTCCAGCCCCATTTCCAGTTTTAATAGCCTTATTTTGTGATAATATAAAAAGAGAATTTAGGGCAATGATAATACTGTACAGATTGGTGATGTAATTATGTCATGCTCTACTACTCTCTAATTATTTTACATTGTCTTTTCCTTCATTGCAGTAAGCCAAGGTGGAGGTTGGGAAACAAAGAACTTGCCCAACTGTGGAAA
Organism: Triticum aestivum; assembly: GCF_018294505.1. Taxonomy (NCBI): domain Eukaryota; kingdom Viridiplantae; phylum Streptophyta; class Magnoliopsida; order Poales; family Poaceae; genus Triticum; species Triticum aestivum. Next base: position 205,197,119 of record NC_057810.1, on the reverse strand, counting down.
TGGGCAGAACTAAACCATGTATGTTTTAGCTAGAACTTCCCGCTATTATCCTATTTGAAGGAGCAATAATGCATTAAGCGCAAAAAATACGTCAGTTAGGCCTTTTTTGTCTTACTGTCCAATTTTACTTCTATATACAAATGTTAAAAGAGTCTGAGTGGGGACACTCTATTCGAAAAGGGATTTTGTACAGTTTTTCTGCAAGTTACTACCTCATTAGTGGACTGGCCTACATAGTATTCATAAAAATTAATCATCCAATTCCCTGTATGTGTCCTTGGTCACATTTTTTGTCTGTTCAATTTTTGGAAACCCACATCTTATTTGAATTGAAACTGCTGACTGCTTTGACTGATCCTGACCGAGTCCACACACCATCACTTACAGAATATTGGAAGCCACTTGCAGAAGATTAAACTCTTTACCTTTTCTTTCATAGTTACTCCCTCCGTCCCAAAATAAGTGACTCAACTTTGTACTAGATTTAGTACAAAGTTAGTACAAAGTTGAATCACTTATTTTGGGACGGAGGGAGTACTTTGCACCAATGGTTCTAATACTGAGTTTTCAAGGTAAACTTGAAGATGGACACATCTGCCGGAGTGACGGCGGCCATGGGAGCCGGAAGATCACAAGAGATCGACCTTTTGGGTGGTCTAATACTTCCTATATGGGCACATAGAAAAGCCACTACGTAAGTAGTTCAGTCTTTTCTTTAAAAGCTGCTTTCTCTTACTACATAACCAGGCTCAATTCATACGTATGTAAATTTTACATCATACTTCTTCCCTTCCCAAAACAAGGGTATTATTTCTCTCCTTCTTGAATCAGTGTTTCAGACCTTTTCGAGTTCAGAATCTCACCTGCAGCACATCAATTGTCTGTAAATAAATGTAACATGAATCACTCTCCAACATCCTTGAAACTTGAGCTTCGACGAATATGAAGGTCTTTGTGTTGGCATACACTCCTTTATTCCAAATGGTGCTGATATAAAAACACCATCAGAGATTCCATGTGTACCATGTATGTCCATAAAAACAGCATCGATATATCAGCATACTAATGTGCTGATCTAAAAATGTTTTTTTCTAAGTGACGGTTTCGAGTCGGCAAAAATACAGTGTATGTCCATAATGTGATGGCAACTGAGTAGCCATGTGTACAGGGAAGGCATCAGTCTATATCGAAAAACACCAGCGATTTTATCCTAATTGTTAATGAAATTGTTGTTTATTGCTTCATATTACCAATTGCACCTGCTTACAGATATCCTTAAGTTTACTACCTCCTGTCCTTAGAAGCATCAGTTTGTCCTTATTTTTTATATGCTCTATTTCATCTAAATTGCGTACATCCATTTCCAACAGAACTAGGGGAGTCCGTATAAATTAGATATGTTCCTTTTCTTCTCAACAGGTGTCTATTATGAGCACTGCAATTTAGACATGAAAAGAATGGTACTGGAGTTTGCCTATCTATCATGATTTTTAAGTTCTGCTTAGTTGATAGCCTCACGTAATGTGCCTCCATGGATGGAGCTTTCCGGGTCTGCCTTGTTGAATGTTCTACCATGGATGGAGCTTTTGCTGATACCCTTTCTGAATAGCTGATATTTATTGTACCTCACCTTCGCTCCTGGTTGGCGGGGAACCCCTCCTGGTCGAGCCCCTAGCCCCCACCTTGGTAGCTGCCTGGAGAGGAGGATAGCTCGAGGACAACTCCCAATGTGCCGAGGAGATGGGAACATGTGAGCTTCTTTGTTTCTTTCTTCCTTCTTTCCTCATCTTCCCAACCTACAATTTGTTTTCTAATTTCTCTACAAGTTTTTCATGTGGTATTTTAGGCTATAGCTTGATTTGGCACTATCGTGAAGTGGGGTAATTTTCCATATTGATATGGTTGGTATGCACATCCCACTAAGAAGCAAGGCGCAATAAAAGCTCATTTTCCATTTTGCAAAGGTTTCTTTTAGTAACTGATGCGTCCATGTTGATGCAGCTACAACTATGGTAATGCGGGTTATACTGCAGGGTCCATGATGCCTTTCTAAGTAATTTTACCGCAGATTTTGTAGGGTGTTGTGTTGCTTAGCAAACTTTACTCCAGTATATGCAACTTTCAGAGTTCTAATTCGTCTGTGTTATAACAGATTTGGTTTGATCAATTCAAATTTCTTATTTAGGCATGTATACACAAATTGAAGGGTGTATTAGCGCTTAGGAAACTTGCTTTTAGTATGCATTATTTTCAAGCTTCAAGGCGTATTATTATTCATTTTTATGTTAGTTGTCTGTACTTGGCCTACATTTTTGTTTTCAAATAGTTCTGCCTCTCAATTTGATATTTCTATTTGCTTTTGCTTAGTAATATGATGTATTGTTTTCTTGCTCTAGGCCTACTTGTGTTCAAGGTTCAGTTGATTGTGTTTCTTAAGGGTGTTTTTTAATGGCATCAACATGTGGCACTAATTCCATTCTGCATTGTACTGTGATTTTTCCAAGCAACACCATTATGGCAATTTTTTGCTCCATTTTAAGTTTCACTTGGATCACTAGCCTACTTGTTCTCACCTCATCATCATGGCCTTTCTTAAGGGTGTTCGGGCATTTTTGTCCTTCTGTAAATTAGTGGCATTAAATTAGTGGTCTTCTATTCGTGTTGCGAACCCCAATGTGGCATCTCACCATTCCCCATGATCCACATGTTAACTGCGGATTTATTTAATGATAATAGGATATCAATTGCATTTTCTTCAGGATAAGCCGACACCTAATAAGGATCAGGAGAACAACAGATATGCTAAGAGACAACCTTTTGGGGTTAAGGATATAAACAACAACATGGCTTATGAGGCCGAAGAGAGCTCGAGTGGCGTCTTTTGGTTCTTGAAGACCTGCACGTTCGTGGTGGAGTAGAGCAAAATAATTTGGAGGCTTTAAAGCTACTGCACTTCATGTAGTTAGGATCAATTCTTTGTTTTAGTTTGAAATATTCCCCATTTCCTCCTATTTGATTGATTCATCTGATGGACATTTTGTCAGGCAAATAAACAAAAGGCATATGTATTGTTACGAGTGAAGCCATCCATACTCCCATGTGGAATTCAAGAAATAGAGAGATGTTATTGTTCTTCTACTAATTGTTTGCTTGGCCAAATTTATTGTAAATGATTTATTATTGTTCAACATATAGAGAAATGTTATTTTTCTTCATTGTAGTGGATGATATCTATCCCAATTATTGAGGTGATGGAAGTACTACTGAGGAGTTTTGTCTTTGACTGAATGAAGCTGTCAAGGAAGAAGGAATAGGTGTTGAGGAAGAAGGGATAAATAAATCGCTTGATTCATGGGCCGAACTAGCTGCCATACGACTGCTTGGAAATATACATGTGTCTAAGAGACACATGAATACTTTTTTTTTCACACAAAAACAAAGTTGATAGAAACACTACTCTTTTGAAATGTGTTTTTAATACATATTTCATAATAGGCATATCTACACCTAGGAGCACCAAAACCCTCTCTCCTTAACTGGTTTAATACATGGTGTTTAGTATACATATATTCTTAGGTTTCTCATCTTTTTCCCTCTTTTTTTGCAGGAAAAATATGCATGGCAGGTTTCTCATCATGATAACCATGTTTCCAAACTTGCTACAAAAATACAACCATGCCAACTTTACTCTCTCATCATAGTGCCCATATTTTCAAATTGAACCTATTCATATTATGCAAAATTTCCCTTTTCCCAGACTATTATTTGACAACATAATAAACATGTTTAAAAAATAGCATGATTTAGTTGAAGGTTCTTGCAGTATGAAACTATTTTCATCGACAACATGTCTTCAGCAGGTCTCTGCGCCATTTGGCGCAACGGGTCAACTAGTTATCTTATAATGCTACCATCGTAGTAAACAAAATAAGATGCATAAAAGATAAACATCACATGAAATCAAAATATGTGACATGATATGGCCATCATCATCTTGTGCTCATGATCTCCATCACTGAAGCATCGTCATGATCTCCATCGTCACCGGCGCGACACCTTGATCTTCATCGTAGCACTATTGTCGTCTGCTTCTACGACTATCGCTATCGCTTAGTGATAAAGTAAAACAATTACATGGCGATTGCATTGCATACAATAAAGCGACAACCATATGGCTCCTACCAGTTGCTGATAACTTTGTTACAAAATATGATCATCTCATACAACAATTTATATCACATCATGTCTTGACCATATCACATCACAGCAAGCCCGGCAAAAACAAGTTAGACATCCTCTACTTTGTTGTTGCAAGTTTTAGGTGGTTGCTATGGGCTTCTAGTAAGAACCGTTCTTACCTACACATCAAAACCACAACGATTTTTCGTCAAGTGTGTTGTTTTAACCTTCAACAAGGACCGGTCGTAGTCAAACTCGATTCAACTAAAGTTGGATAAACTGACACCCGCCAGCCACCTATGTGCAAAAGCACGTCGGTAGAACCAGTCTCACGAACGCGGTCATGTAATGTCGGTCCGGGCCGTTTCATCCAACAATACCGCCGAATCAAAGTAAGACGTTGGTGGTAAGCAGTTTGGCTATTATCACCCACAACTCTTTGTGTTCTACTCGTGCATATAACATCTACGCATAGACCTGACTCTGATACCACTGTTGGGGAATCCGGTAATTTCAAAATTTTCCTACGATCATGCAAGATCTATCTAGGATATGCATAGCAATGAGAGGGAAGAGTGTGTCCATGTACCCTCCGAGACCGAAAGCGGAAGCGCTTAGTAACGCGGTTGATGTAGTCAAACTTCTTTGCGATCCAACCGATCCAAGTACCGAACGTACGGCACCTCCGCGTTTTGCACACGTTCAACTTGTTGACGTCCCTCGTTCTCTTGATCCAATTGAGGACGAGGGTGAGTTCCGGCAGCACGACGGCGTGACGATGGTGATGTTGATGTTACCGGTGCAGGGCTTCGCCTAAGCACTACAATGGTATGATTGAGGTGTGTAACTGTGGAGGGGGGCACCGCACACGGTTAAGAGAAACTTGTGTGTCCTAGGGTGCCCCCCTGCCCCCGTATATAAAGGAGGGAGGGGGAGGCCAGCTGTCCCTAGGGGGCGCGCCCAAGAGGAGGAGTCCTACTAGGGACACTATGTTTTGTCTATGTATTCACACCTTCAGAGACACTTGTAGAGCATCTTTATAATCACCCATTTACGTTGTGACGTTTGATAGCACACAAGGTGTTCCTCCGATATCCGGGAGTTGCATAATCTCATAGTCCGAGGAACATGTATAAGTCATGAAGAAAGCAGTAGCAATGAAACTGTAACGATCATAATGCTAAGCTAACGGATGGGTCTTGTCCATCACATCATTCTTCTAGTGATGTGATCCCGTTCATCTAATGACAACACATGTCTATGGTTAGGAAACATAACCATCTTTGATTAACCAGCTAGTCAAGTAGAGCCATACTAGGGACACTATGTTTTTTCTATGTATTCACACAATGGTCTCTTGATTATCAATACAATGGTCTCTTGGAGATTCATATGATGTAAGTCTTTTTGCGGTGTGTTTGTTGGGATCCGATGAACTTTGAGTTTATGATCAGATCTGAGTTTTTATCCATGAAAGTTATTTGAGTCTCCTTTGATCTCTCATATGCATGATTGATTATAGCCTCGTATTTTTTCTCCGATATTTGGGTTTTGTTTGGCCAACTTGATCTATTTATCTTGCAATGGGAAGAGGTGCTTTGTGATGGGTTTGATCTTATGGTGCTTGATCCCAGTGACAGAAAGGGAAACGACATGTATGTATCATAGCTATTAAGGATAACAAGATGGGGTCTATTTCTACATAAATAGATCTTGTCTACATCATGTCATCGTTCTTATTGCATTACTCCGTTTTCCATGAACTTAGTACACTAGATGCATGCTCGATAGCGGTCGATGTGTGGAGTAATAGTAGTAGATGCAAGCAGGAGTCGGTCTACTAATCTTGGACGTGATGCCTATATAATTATCATTGCCTGGATATCGTCATGATTATTTGAAGTTCTATCAATTGCCCAACAGTAATTGTTTTCCCACCGTTTGCTATTTTTCTCGAGAGAAGCCACTAGTGAAACCTACGGCCCCAGGTCTCTTTTCATCATATTTGTCTTTGCGATCTATTTTCCTTTGCATTTATTTTCAGATCTGTTAAACCAAAAATACGAAGATACCTTGCTGCAATTTATTTGTTCAGCAATCTATTTATCCTATCTACCAATTTTATCTCACGTTATTTGCCTATCTTGAGGCGTCGTACCCGAAAGGGATTGACAACCCCTTTAACACGTCGGGTTGCGAGTATTTGTTATTTGTGTGCAGGGGCTATTTACGTGGTGTGAGGAGGTTCTCCTACTGGTTCGATAACCTTGGTCTCATCACTGAGGGAAATACCTATCATCTCTATACTGCATCATCCCTTACTCTTTGGGGAAATACCGATGTAGTTCTAGCAGACATCAGTGTCGTACGTTTGGTACTCGATCGGTGGATTGCGAAGAAAGTTCGACTACATCAACCGCATTGTGAAATGCTTCCGCTTACGGTCTACGAGGTTATGTAGACACACTCTCCCCCTCGTTGCTATGCATCTCCTATATAGATCTTGCGTGAGCGTAGGATTTTTTTTGAAATTGCATGCTACGTTCCCCAACAAATGATGAGGAGTTGTTATTATAACTAGTGAACAAGTTGTTATATGATGTCTCATGAACAAAAATGATGGCGATAAGGAGTTGTTATATGACAATGATGTATGATAAGTTACTAATGATATTAGATGATGATGATGAATTATTATATCATTGGGTGAAAGAACCGCGAATTAGATTCAAGTGGATGTATCCAAAGTGACCAAGTTGGATTAGCGTGCTAATCCAACTTGGCCACTTTGGATCCATCCACTTGAAACTAATCCGTGGTTCTTTGATACAATGATGTAATAACTCATTATGATGTAATAACTATCTCTAAATTGCTTGCTAATCCAACTTGGCCACTTTGGATCCATCCACTTGAAACTAATTCGTGGTTCTTTGACCCAATAATGTAATAACTTATTATGATGTAATAACTATCTCTAAATTGCTACTGTATGAAAACTTGTATAACGGTGTATGAATACGACATAAAATAAAAAAGAAATAGAATATTGCATAATAGTAGTAGCGCGGGGCAGAGAAGCGCTGCTAGTAACTACCAGAAGCGCGTTCTTGAAATAGCGCTACTGCTAAGTAGGTATAGGAGTAGTGCTGGCAAAAAACGCTACTGCTACACGTTAGTTGTAGCGCCTTATCAGTAGCGCGGTCCCCCGCACTACTACTAGCCAAAAATCAGCGCTATTGCTAGGCTTATCCCTAGTAGTGCGCTAGTTCGGTGAAGAGATGGTGATACAAATATAGTATCGATAGTAGATATAGGTTTTTGTAATCTGAAAATATAAAAAATAGTAAGGTATCAAGTAACAAAACAAAGTACATGGTATTGCAATGCTTGAAAACAAGGCTTAGGGTTCATACATTTACTACTGCAATCTCTCAACAGTGCTAACACAATTGAATCATATAACAATCCCTCAAAGTGTGACAAAGAATTACTCCAAAGTTCTTATCTAGAGGAGAACATAAGATGAAATTGTTTGTAGGGTACAAAATCACCTCAAAGTTATCTTTTCTGATCAATCTATTGAGCTATTCCTATAAGTGTCACAAACAACCCTAGAGTTCATACTAAAATAACACCATATGATACGCATCAACCAACTCTAATGTCACCTAGATACTCCAATGTCACCACAAGTATCCGTGAGTCAATTATACGATACACATCAAACAATTTCAAATTCATAATATTCAATCCAATAGAAAGAACTTTACAGAGTGCCCCAAGATTTCTACTAGAGAAAGTAGGACGAAAACATGCAGCAACCCCTATGCATAGATTACCCTAATGTCACCTCGGGAATCCACGGATTGAGTTCCAAAACCAACATCAATTGAATCAATAGAATACCCCATTGTCACCACGGGTATTCATATGCAAGACATACATCAAGTGTTCTCAAATCCATAAAAGTATTCAATCCAATAATAGTGAAACCTCAAAGGTAAAAACACAATGCATAACAACAATATAGAGAGGGAAAACACCATATGATCCAACTATATTAACAAAGCTCATGGTACATCAAGATCGTGCCAATCAAGAACACGAGAGAGAGAGAGAGAGAGAGAGAGAGAGATCAAACACATAGCTACTGGTACAAACCCTCAGCCCCGAGGATGAACTACTCCCTTTTCTTCATGGAGGCCGTCGGGATGATGAAGACAGCCAACGGTGATGATTTCTCCGTTCGGTGGGGTGCCGGAATTGGGTCTCGATTGGGTTTTCAAGACTACAGAGGCTTGCGGTGGCGGAACTTCTCATCTAGGATTCTTTTCGGGGGTTGGGGTATTTATAGGAATTTTTGGCCTCAATCTCGTGCCAAGGGGGACCACGAGGGAGCGACAAGCTCGGGGGCGCGCCCTAGGGGGCGTCCCCAGGCTTGTTGTGCCCTCGTGGCTCTCTTTGCCTGGCTCTGTGGGTCTCTTCTGGACCATAAAAAATCACCGTAAATTTTCAGCCCATTCCGAGAACTTCTATTTCTGCACAAAAAACAACACCACGATAGTTCAGCTGAAAACAACATCAGTCCCAGTTAGTTCCATTTAAATCGAAACAAAACCATATAAAGTTGTTGTAAACGTGGCATGAATACTTCATAAATTATGAATACGTTGGATACATATCATATCACCAACTTCCGCAGAGCTTCTCTTGTCGACGCAGTATCCACTCTGAACGCCTAAGGGGAAACGGCAAGTGGATGGCAGGTCTCAATCCGATCCGAAGAAGACACTGTCTTAGAAACATCGGTGAAGGGCGTACATAGTGCCGTCGGGGATCAAGAGAGGACAGCGACGAGCACCGAAGGAGGACAATAAGGAAGCAACCAGGTCTCCAAACACCATGCCCCCAACGGAGGAATGACGTCGAGGACATCGCCATCATGCCGATCCAACACCGAATCGAGGCTTTCGGCCGGAGACAGGCACCGACTCCAAGAGAGCGAGGGACATGATGAACACGCCTCGACGACGCCTCCATGGAGGGGAATGACAACCATAGGTGCCACCGCCACCGGCCCGGCGATCGCTGTGCAAGACTTTCATTCGCATGTCGTACATCTCCACACCTCCAGGAACTTGGTGACAACGTCCAAGAAGCCTCACACCTCCGTCGCCGTAACGCCAAGTCGATGAAGCCGCAAAGCCGAGGGACGGCGGCCGGCCACACACACGACAAGGGGGAAACACGACTACACCGCCAACTCCAAGCCTTGACGAAGAACCGCAGCCACCCCACTCCTCTGGTAATGTCTAGGACCGCCCACGATAGCTATCGCCCACTCCAAGGGACGGCCTTGCGACGGTCAGACCTGCCTCACCACGAAGAACTCCCACTCTAGCACCACCAAAAGCGCAGCGCCGCTCGCCACTCGGCACAGGAGTGATCGGCCGCTTGCTGCTTGCCAGAACTCTATTATGGCCGAGCCATCACAGCGTCATCACCCACCTGCCCCATAAGCTAACGCTGCTGCCTCTAGACAGCGTCGCCCCCACCAAATTAGACCACCGCACTGCTGTCGTACCCCGCCAGACCCGCCGCTCCGCGCGCCTCCTGCGGTCCTACCAAGCACCAGCCACCTCCTTCTCACCCGGCCAGCTCGGATCTAGCACGGCCTGATCCCGCCATGATGAGATGTGCCACCGCAGCCTGCGCACACTGCCGTGACGCACCACGGCCGGGAAGTGAGCTGCGCCGCCCCGGTCCGACATTCGTCTGCGCGCCCCTCCAGCCCATGGCGCGCCAGCCTCCGAAGTCCGCCGTCAGGTCGAAGAAGAGACTCCACGCGCTCCCTCACTAGGAGATGCGATGCAGATCCCACCACCACCGGCTCCACGCGGGCTTTGCCTGGCATCGGCGGCTGGGGGCGGGAGGGGAGGGGGGATCAAAGATTGGTGGGTTCACGCACCCGATCGCCCCGGGGAGGGGGGAGGGGGGCATGGCGGGGATGTTTCTTTCCGGTGTCTTCTTCTCTTGCTGCATTGTGTTTGTCTGCCTTCCTGCGGCCTGCAGGTGTAGTATATTTTGGTCCAGCCTTGACGCTCTCTTCCCGCCCACACGTACGCGTCGCTGCATGCATGTATGCATACATAGAGCAGTACTAGTATATGGGCCTGGTATGTCGGCAAAGGTCGCGAGTGCCACTGGCCAGCGTGCCGATCGAGCGAGGCCGAGATAGTGCCTGTAACGCCATGGACACAGCGGTACACGCCTATGTTGGGGAACGTAGTAATTTCAAAAAAATTCCTACGCACACGCAAGATCATGGTGATGGCATAGCAACGAGAGGGGAGAGTGTTGTCCACATACCCTCGTAGACCGTAAGCGGAAGCGTTATGACAACGCGGTTGATGTAGTCGTACGTCTTCACGATCCGACCGATCCAAGTACCGAACATACGGCACCTCCGAGTTCAGCACACGTTCAGCTTGATGACAATCCCCGGACTCCGATCCAGCAAAGTGTCGGGGATGAGTTCTGTCAGCACGACGGCGTGGTGACGATGATGATGCTCTACCGGCGCAGGGCTTCGCCTAAACTCCGCGATGATATGACCGAGGTGGAATATGGTGGAGGGGGGCACCGCACACGGCTAAGGAACGATCCGTAGATCAACTTTTGTGTCATGGGGTGCCCTCTGCCCCCGTATATAAAGGAGCAAGGGGGGAGGAGGCCAGCCCTAGGAGGGGGCGCGCCAAGTGTGGAGTCCTACTAGGACTCCCTAGTCCTAGTAGGATTCCACCTCCCTTGTTGGAGTAGGAGAAGGGGAAAGAGGGGGAGAGGAAGAAGGAAAGGGGGGCTGCGCCCCTTGTCCAATTCGGACCAGAGGGGGGGGTGCAGGCCTCCTTCCTTTTGGCCTCTCTCCTCTATTCCCGTATGGCCCCATAAGGCCCATATACTCCCCGGCGAATTCCCGTAACTCTCCGGTACTTCGAAAAATACCCGAATCACTCGGAACCTTTCCGAACTCCGAATATAGTCGTCCAATATATCGATGTTTACGTCTCGACCACTTCGAGACTCCTCGTCATGTCCCCGATCTCATCCGGGACTCCGAACTCCTTCGGTACATCAAAACTCATAAACTCATAATATAACTGTCATCGAAACCTTAAGCGTGCGGACCCTACGGGTTCGAGAACTATGTAGACATGACCTAGAACTATTCTCGGTCAATAACCAATAGCGGAACCTGGATGCTCATATTGGCTCCTACATATTCTACGAAGATCTTTATCGGTCAAACCGCATAACAACATACGTTGTTCCCTTTGTCATCGGTATGTTACTTGCCCGAGATTTGATCGTCGGTATCCAATACCTAGTTCAATCTCGTTACCGGCAAGTCTCTTTACTTGTTACATAATGCATCATCCCGCAACTAACTTATTAGTCACAATGCTTGCAAGGCTTATAGTGATGTGCATTACCGAGAGGGCCCAGAGATACCTCTCCGACAATCGGAGTGACAAAACCTAATCTTGAAATACGCCAACCCAACATGTACCTTTGGAGACACCTGTAGTACTCCTTTATAATCACCCAGTTATGTTGTGACGTTTGGTAGCACCCAAAGTGTTCCTCCGGTAAACGGGAGTTGCATAATCTCATAGTTATAGGAACATGTATAAGTCATGAAGAAAGCAATAGCCACATACTAAACGATCAAGTGCTAAGCTAACGGAATGGGTCAAGTTAATCACATCATTCTTCTAATGATGTGATCCCGTTAATCAAATGACAACTCATTTGTCCATGGCTAGGAAACATAACCATCTTTGATAAACGAGCTAGTCAAGTAGAGGCATACTAGTGACACTATGTTTGTCTATGTATTCACACATGTATTATGTTTTCGGTTAATACAGTTCTAGCATGAATAATAAACATTTATCATGATATAAGGAAATAAATAATAACTTTATTATTGCCTCTAGGGCATATTTCCTTCAGCCTACAGTATGCGGCAATGCCTCCATCTAACTCCCTTCGGTCCTTTTTACTCCACGTATTTGATTTGTGTCAAGTCAAAGTTAGCAAAGTTTAATCAAAATATCAACATTTACAATACCGAATACCCAAGCCTCTATTGCAGGCAAGGTTTTTGCCGTGAGATTGAACCATCTGTGTGAAAGTGACCCATGGTGAATTGTGTACATGATACGTGCTATTATTTTGGTAAATGGTTGTGTACAAAGGCCTTGTGTGTCCAGAAGTTTGTTTCAAATTTTTTGAACTAGCGTCACGTTTCTTTTGGTGGGTTCAGCAAACTTTGTTATTTGTGGGCCATCCTTCCGCTTTGACTGGATTGCGTAAGTTTCCTTCGGTGGTTCGGTGCCGCTCTATGGTAATGTAATCGGTGCCTGTAGGACCTTGAAGTATGTCTAGAGGGGGGGGTGACTAGACTACTTGACCAATTAAAAACTTAACCTTTTCCCAATTTTAGACTTTGGCAGATTTTAGCTATCTTTGGACAAGTCAAGCAATCATCACACAATTCAAGCAAGCATGCAAAGAGTATATGAGCAGCGGAAATTAAAGCATGCAACTTGCAAGAATATAAAGGGAAGGGTTTGGAGGATTCAAACGCAATTGGAGACACGGATGTTTTTGTCGTGGTTCGGATAGGTGGTGCTATCGTACATCCACATTGATGGAGACTTCAACCCACGAAGGGTAACGGTTGCGCGAGTCCACGGAGGGCTCCACCCACGAAGGGTCCACGAAGAAGCAACCTTGTCTATCCCACCATGGCCGTCGCCCACGAAGGACTTGCCTCACTAGCGGTAGATCTTCACGAAGTAGGCGATCTCCTTGCCCTTACAAACTCCTTGGTTCAACTCCACAATCTTGTCGGAGGCTCCCAAGTGACACCTAGCCAATCTAGGAGACACCACTCTCCAAGAAGTAACAAATGGTGCGTTGATGATGAACTCCTTGCTCTTGTGCTTCAAATGATAGTCTCCCCAACACTCAACTCTCTCTCATGGGTTTTGGATCTGGTAGAAAGAAGATTTGAGTGGAAAGCAACTTGGGGAAGGCTAGAGATCAAGATTCATATGGTAGGAATGGAATATCTTGGCCTCAACACATGAGTAGGTGGCTCTCTCTCAGAAATGGTAAGTTGGAAGTGTAGGTTTGTTCTGATGGCTCTCTCCAGGAATGAAGAGGAGATGGAGGGGTATATATAGCATCCACACAAAATTTAACCGTTACACACAATCTACCAAACTCGGTGGGACATAATCAACAAACTCGATCGGACCGATTTAGTAAACCTAGTGACCGTTAGGATTTTTGGTGGGACCGACATGCAACTCGGTAAGATCGATATGGTTAGGGTTAGGGCATAACATAATCTCGGTGAGACCGATTACACAAACTCAGTGAGACCAATTTTGGTAATAAGCTTTCCAGAGAGTTGGTCAGGTGAACTCGGTGGGACCGATTCGCTCATTTCGGTGAGACCGAAATGTTACGAAAGGGAAACAGGGAGTTTACATTGCAATCTCGGTGGGACCGATCGCTCACTTCGGTTAGACCGAACATTACAAAGGGAAACAGAGAGATTACAATCCCATCTCGGTGAGACCGAGATCCCTATCGGTAAGACCAATTTGCCTAGGGTTTGTGGTAGTGGCTATGACATTTGAACTCAGTGGCGCCGGATAGAAAGAATCGTGGGACCGATTTTGACTTTGGGTTTAGGTCATATGTGGATGTGAGAAAGTAGTTGAGGGTTTTTGGAGCATATCACTAAGCACTTGAAGCAAGAGGCTCATTAAGCAACACCTCATCCCTCCTTGATAGTATTGGCTTTTCCTATAGACTCAATGTGATCTTGGATCACTAAAATGTAAAATGAAGAGTCTTGAGCTTTTGAGCTTGAGCCAATCCTTTGTCCTTAGTATTTTGGGGGATCCACTTTCATCATCCATGCCATGCCATTCATTGAGCTTTCTTGAAATAATAGCCTTGGAATAGCATTAGCTCAATGAGCTATATGTTGTTATGAATTACCAAAACCACCTAGGGATAGTTGCACTTTCAATCTCCCCCTTTTTGGTAATTGATGACAACATATAGATCAAAGCTTCGACAAATGATAATAAGATTGAAAAACATCATCGCTTTGAGAAGTATGTGATAAGCAAGAGCTCCCCCTAAATTTGTGCATAGTTTGAGATTTGCTTTGGACTGCAAATGCACAAGGAATTAGGCTCATGGGTTACTCTTCCATGTCACATACATCTTGGTGGAGCGCTCAAAATAATAAAGATTGAATACATGCACTCATCACCAAGCAAAGTGAATGATCATATAAGGATAGGTAAGATAATATCATCTAACAAGCATAAGTGTAGCTTATGATCAAACACATGATCATCAATGTCTCACAGGTAATAGCATTGTATCTCAAGCAATCAAAAGCAAACAAAGTTTAACCACCAAAGCAAGAGAGAACAAAAAGCAACACTCTCTCTCTCTCTCTCGAAGCCTATGATCTATACATTTTTCTCCCCCTTTGGCAACAAGTTACCAAAAAGTTCATAGAAAATGCATAGTGCTAGATCGACTCTCAGGCTTGATCTTCAGGTGGTGGTGTAGAGATGGCTCCTTGGACGAAGGCTTCAGTTGATGTGGATGGAGCTGGAGGAGTTGCTGCTGGAGCTGGTTGCACTGGAGCTGTAGGTGTTGTAGCTGGTGCAGATGATGTGGCTCTGGTGTCTGTCACAGGCACTGCAGCTGATCTCTAAGCTCTAGGCACTCTGGCAAATGCATCAGTGGTTGTCTTGCCCTTCCTCTCCTGCATGTCATCCTGGAGCTTCTCCACAACTGACTGAATCTCAGTTACTTTGACATCTAGATCATAGAATTTTTGTTCCATGATTCTTTCCAGGCTCTCCTAGTTTTGAGTTAGGGTGGCCAACCCCTTCTCAATCCTCAGTGTTCATGCTATCAAGTAACCAAGCTGCTCCTACTTGTTCTTCAAAAAGTACTCAGATGCCTCCTCTTGAGTTGGCATCTTGGCAGCCTTCTCTTTCTTTGCTTTCTCCTTCTTTTGAGCTTGCACTAATGATGGTTCATTCTCATTCATCACAACTTGATTGTCATCAAAGTCTGGATAGATAGCAAAATGTTCTTTGTCCAGGAAGTATGTGTCTGTGCCCATGTTTGAGTTAATCAACTCCTGAATCTGTGGGGCATACCCACAACTTCTCTTCTGGTCTGCTTCTGTCCTCTTAATGGTCTCAACAATGAGGCTCATGACCTTGAATTTTTGTGGCACATCAAACAACTACAGCAAGTTGATAGCATGCCCTCTAATCATGTTGTGGTCACCTGACTTGGGCAATAGAGTGTGCCTTAGGATCCAGTTGATTGTTGGCAGCCTTGACAGAAGAAAATGAACTGACCCAAACTTATGTGTCTCAACTGGAGCATCTAGGATTTCCTTGTACATATGAGCCATGGTATTGTGATCCATCTTCTTTTTGGCATAGACATCCAAGTCATCTTCACTCTCCTTTGGGGCATTGATCAGATTGGCCCATTCCTCAATTGTTGACTGGTACCTTGTACCTTTAGACATCCAAACTATCCTGCCATCTGGATAGAAGTGTGATGTGGAGTAGAATTGCATAATGAGCTCATCATTCCACTTTGTGAGCTTCTGCCCAACAAATTCTGCAACTCCACAAGCAATGAAACTGTCTTGCACTCCAGGATAGTGTTCTTCATTCTCCTTCATGTAGGTCCAGTCAACCCACCTCATATCATACACTATAAGCTTCTTGTACAATAGCAGTGTCTCATAGAAATCCTGATGTTCCTTAGTGTGGAACATGTAATCAACAACAGTCCTTCTTCTGATAGCATATGGATCTGATAGCCTCCATAGTCTGAGTCCTGCATCCTTTATTAACTTCATGTTCTCAGCCACAGGATGAGCATCATTGTGGTCTGGAATCTTGGGCTTTAGCTTCCTCAGGACTTGTCCTTCATCATCTTCCTCATCAGCAAGTTCAGGCACTGGGGCCTTGTTCTTCTCAGCAGCTGGAATACTCCTGGTATTCCTCTTTGGTGCAAGCTTGGGCTTGGGGGCAGCTTTGGGTGCTTCCTTGGGCTTTGATGTTGCAGCCCCTGACTTTATAGCATCACCCATCAGCTTTTGTGCCTTGGGTGCTGGTGCAGCAACCTCTTCTTCCTCCTCTTCAGAGTCTCTCCTCATAGAAGGGTTGCCAAGAACCTTGGCAGTAGTGGTTCTGACTCTCTTCTTCTTCTTATCTTGACCAGCAGCTTCATCTTCTGACTCAATGGTAAACTTCATAGTTTCTCCAGTGGGAACTTTCTTGGGTTTGGAAGTTGTAACTCTTCTAGCAGGTGCCTCTTTGGGATCAGGCTTTTCAGGTACTTGAGTTGATCCTCTGACCTTCAGCATAGGTGTCCTCTTGGCATGGACCTTCCTATTGAGTCCAGGCTTTGTGTTCTTTGCTGAGGCATACTCCTTTTTGAGCACTACCTTTTTGGAGGTAGCCTCATCTTCTTCTGCCATATAATCCTCATCCTCAGATTCTGAGGTTCTCTTCTTCCATGTCCTGGTGGCAGCTTTAGGCAAATTGCTTGGGGTGCTCCTGCTGCCATCATCTGAAGTGCTAGAGGGACTAGTGCCCTCACTCATGTGATTTTGCTCTTCTGACTTGTTCCGACTATCACTTTGGTCTGACATGCTGCAAACTCTGATTGCTGACCCTGTGAATAGTTATAGATGAGATAGAGTGGATGAGCATCACAAAATGCAGAAATTTTTGCAAAATAATGATTCAAAAACTCAGTTTTAGTTTTCCATAGAAAGCATTTTGGATCAACCGATTTTCAAACTTGGTGATACCGAAGCAGTTTTGGAACCTAAACTGGTGAACTCGGTCGGACCGAGTCACAGTTCGATGGCACCGAGACTGCTAGGGTTTCACAAAGTTCTAAAATCGGTCACACTGATTAGCAATTCTTGGTCAGACCGAGAGTTACTTAGTGCAATGGCATTATCCAAATCGGTGGGACCGAGTTTTTCAACTCGGTGGGTCCGAGATGGTTTCGGCGGAAACCTAACCCTAAATTTTCAAATCGCATCTATTCTAAGGATTGTATTGACTGGATAGGAGTGTTTCGATCATGTCAAGAATCATAATGAACACAATGTGCTAGGAATCGGACGGGGATAGCACAGTGATAGAGTCCATACCCTAGCTTGGCAATGAACTGGCTACGGCGGCAACGGCGGGGGTGAATTCCATTGACAGCGGCGGAGACCAGCGACAGGAGGCGGCTGGCGAAGAGGAGACGATCCGGAGACCTAGTAGGCAAAGCGAGCTATGCACGGGCGAAGAGATTCGGAGAAAGTTTTCCAAATTTTGCCCGTGAGTATATATAGCCCGACCCTGTCGGTGTGACCGAGTGGAACAACTCGGTGGCACCGAGATGCATAACTGTATACAGTTACAGCAACTCGGTGTGACCGAAAAATTCAAATCGGTTGCATCGAGATTGAAAACCTAGATCAACTAAGTGATTTTGGTAGGACCGAAATGGAGGAATCGGTCAGACCGAGAATCACAAAGAAGTTTTGGAAGTTTAAGTCTATGATGAATCGAGGACTCCGAGTGCTCCTCACATAGACTGGTTCGAATCTGACTTGATCAAATTTTGTGATGTAGCATGAATAGAGTTTGAGACGAGAAAAGCATAGATAGCTAGAGAAGGTTATTAGGCATTTTTGTCCATCCACTTGGCAAAAAGAAAAAGAAGCCAATCAATCAAAGCAACAAGTGGATGTCCTCGAATGAGTAAAATATGCAACCAACATGCTCACACAATAAAATGGCAAATGAAATATGTGGCAAAGCATGCACAACCAATTCTAGCATCTATCAAACAATTGGCGATGACTAAGTCATCTATATATGAGTATATTGACTTAGGAGTCAAATGAGAACATTTGATCATAGGTCATACTCATCGTTTAAGCTCAAGTGGGGTTACCACTTTTACATAATGCATTGATGTGTTCACACCATTAGAGTTGCTTTGACTCAATTCTTAGAGTTAAGCTCCCCCTAGATGTGAGATCCCCCTTTAGAGGGATGAACTAACCTTGGGTTTTGTCGATGATGACTTCATGTAGGTGTTGAAGATGTGGATGCTCAATGTTGATGTAGATCATTTGGAGCAATCCTTTGGAGTGAGTTGCGCTTTCAACATACCTACATGGGTTAGTCCCACAAGGAACAAACAAGAATAACCATAGACATAGAGTGATGCACACACAAGATGATGTCCATGAAATCATTAGGTTACCTTGTCCCTTGCCTTATCAACAAGAGGGTTTGTGACTCCTTGAACTAGTGCAAGATGTGGAAGTTGATTGCACTTGTCCTTGCCATAATGATATGAGTGAAGAATGTTGGCGGAGTCACCCTCAAGAACTCTCTACTTCTTCTTCTTCGGGATCCACATCATCTTGATGGGAATCCTTGGAGTTGTAGTTGTACTTGATGAAGTAGAACTTGACGTAGTCTTGGGAACCCACTTGACCAAGGCCTTAGGTGCTTCTTCAAATGCATCAATCTCCTCTTGAAGCTTGTCCTTGCCTTTGTTCTTGTGGTCTTGTGGTGGAAGATCATCTTGTGCTTGTGTTCCCTTGAAGGAAGTAGGATCATACTTCTCTTGTTAAGGAACAAACTTTGTCTTGGGGTATTGATCTTCTTCCCACTCAACTCCATTCGCATTGAACTTTCGTTCAAAACCAACACCTTGATTCTTCCGATGCCTTCCTTGCTTGCGTACAATTTCCTCGAATTGCTTACTCCCGGCAAGGCTCTTGTATACACCTTTCTCTACAATTCCCTTCAATAAGCTATTTTCTTGCTCAAGTGTAACTTGGCTAAGAGAATCATTAGTGGAATCAATAGAACTACTAGAAGCAACAATATTGGATTTGGCATTGTTATTGTTACTACTAGAGGAAGGATCTTTCTTGTACTTGTTACTAGACTTGACTTGAGGCATATAAGTAGATAAGAGTAAACGCTTGGCAATGTAAGAAGAACTTTTCTTATGGAGATCATCATTGATTGCCTTTAAGTACTCATGCTCTTGCTCAAGATTGAGCTTTTCAAAGCGTAACTTCTCATGAGCCCTTAAAAGTTCTCGATGATCTTCGAAGATAGTTTCATGAGCTAACTTAAGAGTGTTTAGTTATTTAGTTAGAAGCTCAATCTTCTCCTTATCATTGTCATTCGTTTTATCTTAATTAGCATGATTAATTGACGTTTCATCATAGTATTCATCACTAGAGTTGTCAACAAGTAAATCATCATCACCTAGCAAGTCATCTTCATCACTATTGAAATCAACATACTCGGGGTGTGTTACCTTTGGACCTTTGGCCATGAAGCATCTTCCAATTCCTTCATTTGGTGAGTCAAATATGTCATAGGAGTTGGTTGACACAAGTGCTAGACCGGCAACACCTTCATCTTAAGTATATTCGGAGTCGAAGTGATAGCTTCTCTCGGAGTGATTGTCGGAGTCGGAGCCGGATACCCATTCACCAACATGAGCTTGATGTCTTTGTTTTGTGTAGCTCCTTGATGACTTGTCCTTCCTTTCCGAATCCTTGCTTCTCCGTGAGGGTCTTCGTTCATAACGATCATCTCTACTACTCCTCTCTCTCGGTGGTGATTCTTCTCTTTTGCTTCTTCTTTTTGGAGAATCTTCTCTTCTTTTGTAGGGTGTCGTACACTCATTGGAGTAGTGTCCGGGTCTCCCACAATTGTAGCAATTGCGCTCTCAACTAGAAGATCTTTTGTCATTGTAGGACCTTAACTTAGAGCTCTTTTCTTTGCTTCTACTCTTGTAGAATTTGTTGAAGTTCTTCACCGTTAAGCTCAATTCTTTATTGAAGGTTTATTTCTCACTTGATGATGTGGGGGCTTCACATGAGGCTTTGTAAGCACCACTTGACTTGTTGTGAAGTTCCTCCTTATCCTTGAGTGACATTTCATGAGCAACAATTTTTCCAATGACTTCCGTTGGCTTGAGATCTTTGTAGTTTGGCATCATTTGGATCAATGTGCACACGGTATCATAATTTCCATCCAATGCTCTTAGGATCTTCTTGATGATGAATCTGTCGGTCATCTCTTCACTCCCTAAGCCGGCAACCTCATTTGTGATAAGAGCAAGTCTAGAGTACATTTCAGCAACACCTTCACCATCCTTCATTTTGAATTTGTCAAGCTGACTTTGGAGCACATCCAGCTTGGATTCCTTGACGGAGTCGGTACCTTCATGCATATCAATCAAAGTATCCCAAATTTCCTTTGCATTCTCAAGACGGCTGATTTTGTTGAATTCTTCGGGACACGAGCCATTGAAGAGGATATCACAAGCTTGAGCGTTGTATTGCAGCATCTTCAATTCTTCCGCACTAGCTTCACGGTTCGGCTCTCTCCCATCAAAGAATTCACCTTGCAAGCCAATACACACAATAGCCCAAACGGCGGGGTTATGTCCAAGAATATGCATTTTCATCTTATGCTTCCAACTAGCAAAATTAGTACCATCAAAGTAAGGACCTCTACGGTGATAATTTCCCTCACTAGACGCCATACTCTCCTAGGTTGTGAAACCAAGGCTATGACCACCAAAAGCTATGGAAATCAAAGCAAATGGAGACCAAAGCTCTGATACCACTTGTAGGACCTTGAAGTATGTCTAGAGGGGGGGTGATTAGACTACTTGACCAATTAAAAACTTAACCTTTTCCCAATTTTAGACTTTGGCAGATTTTAGCTATCTTTGGACAACTCAAGCAATCATCACACAATTAAAGCAAGCATGCAAAGAGTATATGAGCAGCGGAAATTAAAGCATGCAACTTGCAAGAATGTAAAGGGAAGGGTTTGGAGGATTCAAATGCAATTGGAGACACGAATGTTTTTGTCATGGTTCTGATAGGTGGTGCTATCGTACATCCACATTGATGGAGACTTCAACCCACGAAGGCTAACGGTTGCGCGAGTCCACGGAGGGCTCCACCCACAAAGGGTCCACGAAGAAGCAACCTTGTCTATCCCACCATGGCCGTCGCCCACGAAGGACTTGCCTCACCAGCGGTAGATCTTCACGAAGTAGGCGATCTCCTTGCCCTTACAAACTCCTCGGTTCAATTCCACAATCTTGTCGGAGGCTCCCAAGTGACACCTAGCCAATCTAGGAGACACCACTCTCCAAGAAGTAACAAATGGTGCATTGATGATGAACTCCTTGCGCTTGTGCTTCAAATGATAGTCTCCCCAACACTCAACTCTCTCTCATGGGTTTTGGATCTGGTAGAAAGAAGATTTGAGTGGAAAGCAACTTGGGGAAGGCTAGATATCAAGATTCATATGGTAGGAATGGAATATCTTGGCCTCAACACATGAGTAGGTGGCTCTCTCTCAGAAATGGTAAGTTGGAAGTGTAGGTTTGTTCGGATGGCTCTCTCCACGAATGAAGAGGAGGTGGAGGGGTATATATAGCCTCCACACAAAATCTAACCATTACACACAATCTACCAAACTCGGTCGGACCGATTTAGTAAACCTAGTGACCGTTAGGATTTTCGGTGGGACCGACATGCAACTCGGTAAGACCGATATGGTTAGGGTTAGGGCATAACGTAATCTCGGTGAGACCGATTACACAAACTCGGTGAGACCAATTTTGGTAATAAGCTTTCCAAAGAGTTGGTCAGGTAAACTCGGTGGGACCGATTCGCTCATTTCGGTGAGACCGAAATGTTACGAAAGGGAAACAAGGAGTTTACATTGCAATCTCGGTGGGACTGATCGCTCACTTCGGTTAGACCGAAACGTTACAAAGGGAAATAGAGAGATTACAATCCCATCTCGATGAGACCGAGGACCCTATCGGTAAGACCGATTTGCCTAGGGTTTGTGGCAGTGGCTATGACATTTGAACTCGGTGGCGCCGGATAGAAATAATTGGTGGGACCGATTTTGACTTTGGGTTTAGGTCATATGTGGATGTGAGAAAGTAGCTGAGGGTTTTTGGAGCATATCACTAAGCACTTGAAGTAAGAGGCTCATTAAGCAACACATCATCCCTCCTTGATAGTATTGGCTTTTCCTATAGACTCAATGTGATCTTGGATCACTAAAATGTAAAATGAAGAGTCTTGAGCTTTTGAGCTTGAGCCAATCCTTTGTCCTTAGTATTTTGAAGGATCGACTTTCATCATCCATGCCATGCCATTCATTGAGTTTTCCTGAAATAATAGTCTTGGAATAGCATTAGCTCAATGAGCTATATGTTGTTATGAATTACCAAAACCACCTAGGGATAGTTGCACTTTCAGTGCCGCTTTCATCGTGAAATCTAGAGTAGCTCCGGTCCCTGATCGGTGTCGCTTGGGCCTCGCTTGATGGTTCGTGGGAAGGTTCGCGTGAAATCCTCCACCGTTGTTTTTACCTACATAAAAGGCCCTCCTCCCTCTCGATCTAGGTCTCCATCGCAGTAGTCTGGGTCGCAAGCATAGTATAGTCCTCGGGACGGTGACTGCGGGACGGTGACTGCGGAGGCCATGAGCGGCGGAGAGCGCGGCCATCCTGTCGGCTCCTCTGTTCGACCTGGCCGTTGCAGCATGTTTCTCATGGCCGCCAGACTGCCGGTGACCCACCTAGCGTCGTCACAATGGGGAACTATCGCCTCGGGTAGGCTACCGCCCACAGCGACGCGAGGAGGTGCTCTGCCCCTGCTTGAACTGTAGGACGGCGAGGTCACAACGGCTGCGTCATCTGCTTCGAAGAGGGAGCCATGATGAGCAGCGACGTCAAGTCCTTCTTCCGGTAGAAGAAGACCCACACCGGGGCGTGGGCAAGCAAGCCCACCGACGGCGTTCCCAAGAAGGCGGTGCAGCACCACCATTGGGCGCAACTTCTCCACCCGACACCAGGTAAGCCCTATGCATGCCCGGTTACAAGTCGGCCGATTCGTGTGCCGCCTGCATCCCGTTCACTGCTGTAGCGCTGGCATCGACATGCTTCGCTGCTCTCCAGCCCTCTCGGTTGCCACCATGCTGCCGACGACAATCCCATGGTGGTGACGACGTGCAGCCTATCCCTGTTGCGTGCCCTACGCTGACGTTGATGGTCGCTGCCAGGAGGCATCCAATCGACAGACGGTGCAGGAGACAGCCAGCAGTGGCTGAAGTTGGAGGCGGGAGCGAGCTGCGAAGGAGGAAAAGGGACAGGGAAGAGTAGGGCGAGGTCATATGATGCCGCCTCTCAATTACAGTTTTTTTTTGCACGGTGAGGCTCTCGATTAGGCTCTATCGCGTCGGTGCTCGATCTCTCTCTTGGTTGGTGGATAGTAGCAAAGAGAAAGAAGAAGAAGGAAGCATGCTAGAGGCCTGCCGGAGACGGACAGCGCCAGCCAGAAATCCGGCCAGCTGCAGCCTGAAACGATGCCCTCGATCCTCTCCCTGTCCGTTTCCCTCCTCCTTTCATCGGGCGCGGTGTGTTAGACATGTTACATGTGCGGTCGACGGCCAAGGAGTTCTTGATGCGCGGCAGGACAGGGGCCGTGTTCACCCCCCTTGACCACGCAAAGAGCACAACCAGTGGGAGGCAAGTCGTGGGAGATGGACAGGGACAGGCATGCATGCCTACGTTTGTCCTCCCGGGGACGAGGTACGTCGCGGTGCATTCATGCATGCTTCACCCCTTCCGACCCATCTCGGACGGCGCCACACTGTAGTACGAGTCAGTCATGACGAGACCGGCAACGCCTCCGCGTGCGGCCATTACGCTTTCAAGATCCAAGATCCAGTTGTAGTTCACCGCAGGCGCCATCACCCAGCGCTCTCCGTCAACAAGAGCACGGATAACAGCACGTACACTAGGCCGATGTGATGTTCGTCTTTCAAGGTTAGCTGCAGGATTATCCAGCAAAAACCAGTCATGTACTCACGGGCTACTTCCATCTGAAGGACAGACTGTTGTTTGCGAGCCGTGTGCTATTAGCTCTCTCTCTCTCTCTCTCCCCCCCCCCTCTCTCTCTCTCCCTCTCTCTCTCCTTTTGCTCTTTGATGTATTTCTTTGATACGTGTTTCATGCATGCAGCTGTCGTGCTACTCTGTTTGACTTCTTCTGTTTGAAGTATGAGAGAAATCAAATTCCTATGTACAGTGAGCCTTCCGATTTGCACAAATTATTTATGCATCTTTTGATGTACTTGAGGTGCAGGAATGTACAAGCAAGTTTGATAATGCACAGAGAAGTACTCCCTTTGTAAACTGATATAAGAACGTTTAGATTACTAAAGTAGTGATCTAAACACTCTTATATTAGTTTACGGAGGGAGTATTAGTTAATAACGTGCGGAGCTCAATCTAATGAATCAGAAAATGAGCGTTGAAGCAAGAAAAGGCCAAATCGGCCCTTCGAAGAAAAGGCCAAATCATTAGAGCCGGAGGGAGATCAACTGCGCTTTCAGGTGGCATTATTATTATTCGAGTCAAAGTGTGGATATAATACTACTAATTTAGTGTTTAAGGGTTCAGCTTTTGCGGTATCATGAATTTTCGCTATTTTGATGATGTGGTGATCGCATGAGGCACAATGGTATTTATTTTTGTATTAGGATTTTTTTTGGAGGAATGAAAACAGAGATGGAAGAATGTTTCTGCACATATTTTTTGGAAGATAATTTAGGCTACCTATCCTCATCTTATGAGCATGGAATGTATGATTGAACTAAGCGGACATAATTACAAATAGTTTGGTGCTCCTTTTCTCTGCATTTTTGTGGCTCTCTATTGTATTAAGCTAACATACACAGCTCTGTTAAGCTACTTTAGGACATAAGAAGATACATCTTTCAAATTTCATGCCAGACTTGATTCTTGTGCGTCAGTAATTCAATTTGTTTTCTTAACTGGGCTGCTTACATAATGGTGAAAGGGTGCATTTTCCACATTTTATTTTATCCATGCAAAACTCCATGTATTATTACAATTTGAGAGGTTTTTCTCTATCATCAATTCGCAAACTTAAGTGAAAAAATTATATTGATTCCAGTTTGAGTTGAAGATCCGATCTCTGTATTGAGAAGCTACCACGAGGTTGACCTTAGATGGTTGTCTTGAAATAGTCCTTAGTAATTACCTTCGTGTTCTGTCCCATTAAACAAACCAAGTAAGCATATCTATTTGCATGCCACTGCAAACCAAAAAAGAGATGATGTCAAACTAGAAAACAATCAACAGTCAAATTTTTTAACACATGAGTCTTCCTTTTATCACGTATGTAATTTCAACATAAAGTATTAACAAAGTTTTGTATAATTTCATCATCGACACAAATCCGGCAAGCGAGCGAACATGGATGCTATGAATTATTGAAGAATAAAAAATTTATCATGCAATATCAATATGTATTTCCTTTATATACAATGAATTGATTCTTTTTGTGCAAAAATGATTTTATTTATGAAAGATTTTAGCATTTGTACCAATATGATTTTTATGCATACATTGCAACATAAAAATTAAAGTTGAATAAGCAACAATTGAATAATTAATCAAATAGTTAACAGTTAAAGTTTAATATAATTGTATGCAAACTTTATCACATAATGTATCAACAGGCGCAGCGTGCTGTATACAATGCCAATAAGTAGACCTTATTAGTAATCTATCAGCGTGTACACTTCCCTTCATCAATATGTATTATGCATAGCCGCAATATAAATGTCCCATTTTCCATCTTTTTTTACTGGACTCATCGTATATATTCTTTTTGGGTTCTAGCCATGGATGATTCTATCAAATACAAAAATGCCCTTTACGATCCGTATAAATACAACGTAACAATGAGCGTGGCGTGCCGCCGCCCGGGCTATGCTAGTACTCCCTCCGGTCCTTTTTAGTTCGCATATAAGATTTGTCTGAAGTCAAACTTCGTAAACTTTGACCAAATTTATAATAAAAAAACATCAACATTCAGTATGTGAAATCAACAACATTAAATGTGTCATGGCTTTAGTTTTCATATTGTATAAATTTAGAATTGTAGATGTTAACACTTTTTCTTATAAATATGGTCAAACTTTACAAAATTTGACTTCGGACAATTCTTATATGCAAAGTAAAAAGGACCGGAGGGAGTATATATACTATGAAACTATATTTCATAATGAACCTAACAATATTGATTTAGCGTTGTGAGTGTTTGTAGTTTTTTCTATAAGGCCAAATAGAGATAATTTAATTTCGAAAAAACTTATATGAAGACTAAAAATGATCAAAGGGAGCACGAGATCATGCCGTGCGTTGCGTGCATGGGAACCAGCCGGCTCTTTAACCTCGGAACTGCAGCTGCTGCATGTTGCACGCACGCACGCACGTATCCCACCGAAGAGCATAGAGGCGCTCGGGTGCACGCGTCTCAGGAAAGATGATTTGGCCTTGTCGACCGATGAGGGTGGGGAGATCAGCATCGAAGCGCACTCTTTGTCCGGGGGTGTCAATCGGGAAAGCTCGCGCGCGCCGTCGGGAGCTGCACCGCACCGCACCGGGGGCACGTCGCCTCGCCTCGCATGCACGGCACGCACAGTGCGGCCGTCCGGCCGACCGAATCTTCTCGGCGCCGCATCACGACCGCCGCGGTACGACGGGACGAGAAAAGTACTCAATCAGCGAGCTAGCACTAGTGTGTTTTCCAGCGTGTTAGCGCAAGGCGGTGGGGGTGGGAAGTTTGGCCGGCCGCCGGGCCAATCAGGGCGCATGGTCTCGTACGTCCTGTCATACCGCTGGGCCCCCGCCGCCGCCACCTCCGAGTAGGGCCCACGCGGCCATGCTAGGATATGGTGATATGCTCGCGCCCGATCTCATCCACTTCACGCCCATGTCTAGGGCTCGCCCCGATCGATGACAGGCATACCCGGCTAGGGTCTCGTCGCTTCGAATAGTAGATGGTCGCTCTGGGCAGTAAAATCGACAGCCTTGTCCAAACAAGCTCAACTCGGCCGACACGGTCACGTGACGCGCCTGCTCATGCTCGATCGGCTCGCGCGCCTGCACCCTCTCTGTCGGCAAAAATGACAAATCTGACCTTAGAACGAAACTAATTCACAAATTGAACTGCTATTGAAAAAAATCACTCAACTGGCCCTTTTGTATAGCGCCTGACATCTAGGCGTCACACTACACTGTGCCGCGTCTGACTCACAGGCGCTACACGCCTGGTCATCGTCGCGTTTAAGACTGACTGAAAAATACTAAGTCAGTGTGCAACGCCTAAGAGCTAGGTGCTGCACTATACAGTGTAGCGCCTAGCGTATAGGCGTTGCACTGGTGGCCAACACGCGGTACACTTCCACAGCCATTGCTGTGTCCTCTGCGCCTCTGTAGGCTGGCTGTAGCAACGAATCCTACCAGTAGGTGACGTGATGATGGATAGCTCCTGCTTCCCCATCGCATCCGATCCCTATTCGCGTAGTAGTAGCTTTGGGTTTTTCCTTTTTACGAGAAAAGAAAACCTTGTTCGCATACTCCTGGAGTTCGTACGCGCCCCAAAACTGAGCAGGTCAGGCCCATTAATTGGACGTGTCAACCCACTATGCATGCACATACACACACAGCTACAGCTAGCTGCTGCTGGCCAGCTAGACACGGTGCGGTTTTTTCTTTAGACAAAGACACTGTGCGGTGGATCGGCGCGTCATACGCATGCATAGGGGAGCGGCATAGGCCTAAGCCACCGCTCGCCCGGCCCGAGAACCGTATACGTACCGGTGCGGGTCGCGTCGGCATGGGATCGCTAAACATGATAATCATTGCGGCTTTGCTGGTTCGCCGAGGTACGGTTAGCGGCGAGGCCAGACCCATGCATGCAGCATGCATGCATGCACGATGCACAAGCTAGCCAGTTCCTCGTGTGTTGGCCACTGATGCAGCGCCGAGAGCTCAGGCGTTGCACGACATAGTATAGCGCCTAGCACTCGGGCGTTGCACAGTGTAACGCCTAGTTCTTAGGCATTGCACACTGACTTAGCATTTTTTGAGGGTGCGCGATGGCAAGATGTGTAGCGCCTGTCAGTCGGACGCTGTACAGTGTCGTGTAACGCCTAGCTTTCAGGCGCTGCACAAAAGGATCGGCCGAGTGAAATTTTTTCAGAAGCAGTTTACTTTGTGAATTAGTTTCGCCCTGGGTCAGATTTGTCATTTTTGCCCTCTCTGTCCGTCCCCATCCGCCGCGGCATATGACGGCAGCCGGTTCGTCATTCCGCGCCACAGGTCAAATGACGGGTCTGCCCCTGGCCCTCTTCCCTGGGCGGCAGGTCAAGGCTCATCAAGCTCACACGTCCACGTCGCCAACCGGTAATCTCTCTGGGGCGTCAACGCGGGCCGATCCGGTTATGCGACGCGATGCGATCCTCCCTTGCGCGCGCTGCGGCGCCGGAGCTCGTCGTCGGCACGCGACCGCGACGTCTCGGCGTAGACCACGCGCCAAAGTTAATCTCCTAGTATCGACTACTATTTCCAGAAAGTTCGCAAGCTAATCTATTATTTGGTCCACCTTTTGAGCTCAGCCGGCTGGGAGTGTCAAGGAAGAGCCAGCGGTATATACGCGGACGCGGCAAAGGGACTTTTCTGACATTTCGGGCCATGCATTAAGCGGGAAAGGTAGGCGAGCTGGATGGACGTCGACGGCCAGCGGTCACAGGTTAATGATGAAGACGAAAGGCGGTGAATTATAGGCACTAATAATCAGCTGGTTGGCCGTGGACTGGGACAGCGTCAAACCGCCCCAGCCTGCATAAAGCTGATCTTTGTCGCTTCCACCTTTGGGACATTGCACATGTGACGCGTTTACGGACTGCCCAACTTTCGTCACAGTTTTTTTTCCATCAAGTTTGGGTTGCTTACTTAATAATTCCACAGCTGTCCGGGAACATCGTCAACCAGGCGCATGATGGTGGTGGTGCTATGAATCTTTTAGCAAGATCTTGCGAAGCTCATGGAGCGCTGCAACTTGCAAGAGCAACTTCTAGACCAGCTTAGCTGTCCCATAAGCGACGGTGCTTATAAACCTAAGACGATAAGCGGAGTATTAATTAGCACTAACCGACTTGATAGACCAGTGTCATTATGCTCTGATCGGCGATCGCCGCTTTGATCATCCGTCCAGGCCTCCGCTTAATTTAAGTCCAGCCCGTGATGACATAAAAATGATCGGCATCGAAGCGGGCTGTCGCGTCTTTGCCTTGCCGCCACTCTCGTGCGCGGGACCCACCCTTCACGTGGGCCCCCACCACCTCCCCCCAAATCCACGAGATCAACATTTTCTGCGGCTTTCGCTTGGCCCAGAGCCCTCCACGTCCGCCCCCTCGCGCCACGTCACCGTCCCTGTCCCGCGCCCCCACCTACCGATATCTCGGGCTGGGATTCCCTCCCACGACGCGACGCCGCCAGATTTGCCTCGCCGTCCCCCGCTATAAAGCCACGGACGGCCTCGGCTTCCACTAACTTTTGCTTCGCCGTGGAAGGGGGAAATCCTGGTAGCTGGCTAAGCTTGCTGCTTTGCTTCCAAGTGTTGCTGCTGGTGGTGCTGTGGTGTGAGGTGCGATGGAGCTGCAGGGGCTGGGGAGGTACTGGGGCGTGGGCGGGAGGAGGTGCGGGTCGTGCCGGGGGTCGCCGGCGGCGGTGCACTGCCGGACGTGCGATGGGGGCAGTGGGGACGGGGCGTACCTCTGCGCGGGGTGCGACGCGGGGCACGCGCGGGCGGGGCACGAGAGGGTGTGGGTCTGCGAGGTGTGCGAGCTCGCGCCGGCCGCGGTCACCTGCAAGGCCGACGCCGCCGCGCTCTGCGCCGCCTGCGACGCCGACATCCACCACGCCAACCCGCTCGCGCGCCGCCACGAGCGCGTCCCCGTGCAGCCCATCGGGTCCTCGTCACCCGAGGGACAGGAGCAGGACGCGTTCGTGATGTCGTTCGGCGGCGCGGTCGACGGGGAGAATAAGCAGGACCCCGTGGGGAACCTGAACGACGCTCTGGAAGACGGCGCCGGCGGGAAGGACAACGTGAAGCTCGACTTCCTGTTCGCGGACATGATGGACCCTTTCTTCGGCTCCGAGCTCCCTCGCTTCCCGCACGCCGATAGCGTTGTCCCCAGCGGCGGCGCGCTGGAGCTGGACTTCGGTGGCGTCGCCGCCGCTGCTGCCGCCGCCGTCGTCTCCAACCCGTCCTACAGCTCCTACACGGCGGCGTCGCTCGGTGGAAGTGTAAGCCCTTGCTTTCCTTTCCTCCAAGAACCTTACCCTCGCGTCATCTGTACTGGTGCACCTTCCTGATCTTTATTGGACTTCCATTTAGCAGGGCTCGTCGTCGGAGGTCGGTTTGGTGCCGGACGCGATCTGTGGCCGAGGCGGCGGCATCATCGAGCTGGACTTCGCACAGTCCAAGGCCGCGTACCTGCCGTACACCCCCACACCAAGCCGCAGTACTGTAAGTGCCTAACCAGATTAGCTAGCTAACCTCTTAACTGTTTTATCAACGAGTACATGTAATTGATCACTGTTCTTGTGATTAAACAGGTCTCCTCGGTGAATGTTGGGTCGGTGCCGGAGCGGAGCGACAGCGCCGTAGTGGCAGCGACGCCGGCGACGGGGGAGGGGAGGGAGGCGCGTCTGATGCGGTACCGCGAGAAGCGCAAGAACCGGCGGTTCGAGAAGACCATCCGGTACGCGTCCCGGAAGGCCTACGCCGAGAGCCGGCCGCGCGTCAAGGGCCGCTTCGCCAAGCGCGCCGACGACGCCGACGCGGACGCCGACGACGCCGACGCGGACGCCGACGCCGTCGCGGTGGGCACGATCACCACGCCCCGGCCCTGCGTGCTCGACTTCGGCAGCTACGGCGTCGTGCCCACCTTCTGAGGCGGCGCCTAATTTCGTGTCCATTTCCTCTGGCGAGCGTGCCGGCTGGGTGCCTAATTAAATCCGGCGCGGCATGGCCGGCACGAGCGCGCCGACGTGCATGCGTCGTGTTCCCTCTTGTATAATTGCATGTAATGTTTCTCGAGCTGGCTGATCGCTGGCTCGAGTGTACTATACTACTCTACTCGACACGCACGCACGCACGCACGCACGCATGTTTTGCTAGAACTAGAATAATACAGATAGTTCTAGTTGATAAGTCTACTACCCTGTATCCTTTTCTGTGCTCGCTTGATGGCAAATTAGGCTAGGGCAATGTAACGTGTTTGCTGGAACAGCTTAGTTCTAGTTTTGGGATCCACAAGAAACTTATCTCGCGTTTTACATACCAAGGTTAAGTGATGCATCAATTTGTACCAGTGGCAACGCACGTCTCAAGCATTGGTCAGATGAGATTCACAGCGGCATAAAAATAGAATGACAATAAATTTTCTAAAATGTATGAATGAAACGGAAACACATTGAGAAACAGTATAACGAGGCTAGTTAGAAGCCTCCACAGCGATTTGATTGTCTCAGTTGTCAGATCTTTCAATCTACGATCTAGATTAGCACTGGTCGTCCCAGTTCGCCCGCTTGCATCACATACCGTCTCGCGGGCCGCTTCTCCACGGAATGACCTGGTCCTTCTCTCCTTAATCGGGCCGTGCAAGGCCCACTTGTTTCTAGTTCGCTGCTAACAGCCCACGTCGTACAGTTTCGAGTGCTATCCCTCCCATCTCAGGGCGAGTTCGCCACGATCGTGCGCCGTCGAGGACTCCGGTCCCATCCGTCCCAATCTTTTGGTCCTCTACCATGTTTTCACGTGCGGATCTTAAACATGTATTGGCTGCTTATCATTGCTATCGCCTAATTTCGTTTTCCTGCCCACCCAATATGCTATATTGACTGTATTTACTAATTTACTGCTAACTGGTTTATGCTGATTTGTATCAGATCTAAGAATCTTGGATCCCCAACTAGTGGAGGGCTTGGAAGCTTTGCACGTGTAAGTATGCTATATATGCCTTAATCCCGCTCTTTTTTCTATACTGTGTTTTTCTCTTCATCTCATCACTCTCTAAGAAGGGTGATAATGATAGCCCACAAATAGCTGCATGCTTGTTGTTGGTACTTATATGTCGTTTGTCTCCAATTTTATTTGACATCCATAATTTCAACAAATATGATTTACTACTTAGACTAAGGGACAACAACTCCATTTTCATCGTTTTTACCGCATGGGCGCCGCAACGCGCCCCTTCATGTTCTTCCATAGTGTATTTTCTTAGAAATGCACGGGCGCCGCAACGCGCGCCTTCATGTTCTAGTTTTTTTTTAAAGTGAGATATTATTGTGGTCAGGTTGTTGCATAGCGACAACAAAATATATTGGTTAATCTATTGTTTAATATAGGTTGCCATAGAAGAAATCTAATTATGACCAGAAAGCAGCCTTGCATTGTGTTTAGTACGTACGTGAAGATGCAATCCCACAATTGATATCAATATCATGGTGTAAGGAATTGAGAACTAAAATCTCCATTGATAATTCATAGATGAGTTTGCTAACCAGGTGTTATGTAAACCTGCAAATGGCCTTGAAAATGAACAATGGAATTTCCGGCACTCGATTATGTGCTGCAAATATTCCGAACTCTCGCATCAATGACTGCTAAAACGAAGAACATGTATATTACATAAAAGGAATCAATGAAATCGTATCATGTTCTGAAATAAATCATAACATCAGAAGGTATTTAGGGGCTTCACAACGGCGCTGGTTTTAACACACATCAAAAAAATTCAATTAAACGATGAACATTTTTTTCTAATATCAATGTTTCAAATTACATCAATGAACATTTTTCATATCACGATGAACATTTTCAGCACACATTAAACATTTTCATAAATGATATCCACTTTTCTCTTACATGTGCAGAACATTTGTTAAGTGTTAGAACTTATTATGTAAATTTGACAATTTCTTTAAAATTACACAAGTAATTATTACACTATATAAATAAATTTCTAAATATGGAACATATTTTTGTATTGCATAATTTTTTTCTTAAATGACACGAACATTTTTGTTGGATGATATGATTTTATTTTAATTATGAAAATAAATTTCTTACATCGTATATTTTTCTAAAAGAACAAAATATTTTCAAGCGTGATCATTTCTCTAGAAGCCACGAACATTTTTTGAACCTTATACAACTTTTAGAAGTTACGCAAGCATTGTATAGAAAATGTCATAGACAACTTTCCGAAACATGTGTGCATTTGTGAACCAAACTGTGGTTGGATGGTTAGAGGGACAGTGATATCCCAGCCCACCTGGGTTCAAGTCCTGGTGCTCGCATTATTCCTGAATTTATTCTTTCGGAAGTGCTCATAGGCGTAGGGTGTGCATGTGTGCGTTCGTAGGGATGAATGTATGTGTGTGTATATGAGGCTTGTATCTGTACTGATGTTAAAAAAAACATGTGTGCATTTTTTAAAAGCCATCATCATTTTCTGAATAGTCTGAACGTATTTTGGAAATTGCTGGAGCAAAATTTTTAAACTGCATGAACATTTTCTACATGTGACATGAACGCATTTGATAATAAATTAATTTATAAAATATATGTATTTATGATATTGAAGTCTATGAAAATAATAAAATGAAAAAAAATAGAAAACAAAGGAATGTTTTAGGGGTTAAAAAAGAGATAAGAAACAGAAGAAAACGATGAAACGCGGGAAGAGAAAAGAAATTGTGCTTCCAGTATAGGGGCGATTTCTAACTTGCAGCAATTTCGCGTCTCCGATGAGCCTGGTACGGTGGAGTCTAGCCCAAATATAAGACGATGCAAGTGAGTGCAGCCTCCATCTCGTAAGAGAGACATAGGGGTACTCTATAAAGAAGTAATATCAGTGGCAGTCATAGAATTTGCATCTGATGTTCAGTTTAGTGTTAAAAGTTATAAAATACGGCACTGCGGTCACATAACTTTGTCTATGCATGCATATACGGTCAGTTTCTTGTATCCAGCCGTATCTCGTGCTCACGTGATGTGTGAGCATGAATACAACCCACATATCAGTGGCTGTGAATGGTGAGGCGTTGGGTGAGCCCGACATGGTGGAGCCTGGCTATTTGCACCCGCGAATTCTGTAGCCACAGGACCATAGCGCGCAAGTTATTTCTCGCTTTGTGCGAGGCATCTGTACGTTTCGCCTGAAGGATCTTTTGAACACGTATAACTGGGTCGGCCCACATCTTCTATTCGCGGTCTCTCTCGTTAGCTCGGGTGGATATAGACTGCAATCGTTGTAAATAGTTTTCTTCTTCTTCTTTGTTCGCTACTGAACGAATTTGTCTTGTTTTCTTTGGGTTTTTATGTTCATTTTATTTTCAGTTTTTACTTGTTTTTATTTTCTTTCTTTTTCTAAGTATTTTACTTTTTTTTATTTTCTTTCCTTTTCTAAGTATTTTAGTTGTTTTTATTTTCTTTACGGGTTTCTTTGTTTTATATCTTGTCTACTTTTACAAGATTTACTGTCTTTTGCTTTATAGTTTTTATTGGTTCTGTTTGCATTTTTGTTGCTTTCATTGCATTTCATTGTTTTTGCATAGGTATCTTTGGTCTTTATTCTTACTTGTAGTTTCCTTTGATTTTCTATGCTTCTTCACCGGGTTTCTTTCCCCTGCTTTTCTTCAGCTTTCTTTGTTTTTATTTTTCGTTTTTATTTGTTTCTTCATGGTTTTTCTTTGGGTTCTCTGTCTTCTTCATCTCTTTGTCGGTTTTCTTTTCTTTTTTGGTTTCCCAATTTTTTTTCTGGAATTCTGTAGTTTCTAAGATTTTCTACTTTTTCATCTATTAAACAAATTTTATTTTTATACATAATGTACATTTTTAGTGTACATGTGCATTTTTTATATATGTCAGGAACATTTTTTATGGACATTTACTATTTTTAAAATACTTGATTAACATTTTCATGTATATGTTTTGATGTTAACCTTATTCATACACATCTTACATTTTTCATACATATACAATACTTTTCATATTCATTTAACATTTTTGTAAGTACATGTTTTCATTACTTTTTCATAAATACATTTTTGAAATGAATGATTACCGCTTTCTAAATATATAATTAATATTTTATAAAGTACACGATTCAGCACTTTTAAATGCAATGATTTTTTATAAACGTGTTTCCATGACTAAATGTTTTCATACATATTGTACATGTTTTATGTAAATCTGAAACCGTTATTTGATAATACGTTTGCTATTTTTCAAATATATGATTAAGTTTTTTTTAAACACATGTTCTTGAAAAAACATATTCAAAGACGTGTTAAAAGAATTCAAATACATACCGGTTTTTAAATACTATGAACTTTCCTCTAAAGTTGTGCCATCATAATTTAATTCCACAAAAACAGTTTTCTAAAACAAAAGTAATTCTTCGGGAAATATATGTATTTTAGAATTATTTGAAAATATAACAAAAAGAAGAACAATTAGGGTTATCGACACGCCTATGACCATAGCGTACATTTGGCGAACCGAAAACATTAGTTCATGAACGGAAAGTAATGGAACAAACAACATAAGTGGGCCGTGTTATGACCACACCATTTCAAGCGAGGAAATGGTCTATCTAGCTATGAGCGAGCTATAAACGTGCCCGAA
The DNA here is from genome assembly GCF_018294505.1 of Triticum aestivum. Taxonomy (NCBI): domain Eukaryota; kingdom Viridiplantae; phylum Streptophyta; class Magnoliopsida; order Poales; family Poaceae; genus Triticum; species Triticum aestivum. The sequence continues at coordinate 205,161,135 of NC_057810.1, read as the reverse complement.
CCATTGTGTGCATCTGGTGAAATCCTATGTCAAGCTTATGGCACCGAATTCTTCGTTAACCATAGGAAGCAGTCACATCGTCTCAGACATATGTTTTTATTGGAAGGCCAATTAAGTCCCAGCCGGTTACCATGGAGGAGGCTTTTACTTTTCCTACCTTACTTTCTAATTCTTGCATAAATGTCAATTTTCATATTCATTAAAAATGTTCACAATTGCTTTCAAATTCGTGAATGCAATTAAAATTTGGTATTTTAATTAATAAATTCATCAAGAACTGTTTTAATTCGTGAACCTTTTATTATATCAAGAATATTTTTGAAAATCATGAATATTTTGAAAATCAAGAATATGATTCATAATTTTATTAATTATAAAATAAAATTTTTATTTATCTAACATTTCTAAATTTATGAATATCTTAAATACAAGAACATTTCCCAGTTAATTTACTTTTATCAATGCCATGAACATGATTTTATTCAAAACATATATTTCAAATACCCAAATATTTCCTTCTCCAAGAATATTTCTAAATGATACTTTTTTAAAAGTTGTGAACTTTTGTTTCTTTCAGAAACACTTTGCTGTAAATTCCTGAACATTTTTTTAATGCACCAAAAATTTCCAAATTTGTGAACATTTCCTGTCCGTGATGTGTTTTCCAAATTCGTGAATAGTTGTTGAATTCCTGAACAATATTTTAATTTCACAAACATTATTTCAATTTCATGATCATTTGTTAAAATCACGGACAATATATTGTATTCACATCATTTCTCAAATTTGCATTCTGTTTGCAAATTTGTGGGAATCTTTATGATTTTGAATATTATAAATATGCAAACACTTTTTCTTATATACGAACAATATTCAAATTCATAAACTTGTTTTCATAAAGCGAAATATTTTTCAAATTCATTTCTGTAATCCATGAACAATATTAAACATCATGTATTTCCATATCCATACAATCGAGTCCTTAGGTTTGCAAAAAAGTATAATTGAATTATATGTGTGATTCTTTTCCAAATTCCCAGATTTTTAAAATTCATGATTTAAAAAAAACTCTACATTTTTAATTCATGAAAAATTTAAAAATCTTTGATCATTTTTATAAATTCATGAATATATTTATAAGTTTCATGAGCTTTCTTTGAAAATGACAAACTATTGTGAATTCCTAAAAAAAACTAAAATTTTAAAAGTATTTTCAGTATAAAAAACTGGCTGAAATAAAATGATATCCGACTGAAGAAACAACCGAAAAGAAAAATAGCCAGCAGGTCGCAGTACTGCATACGGGCCTCAACCGAATGAATGCCACCGAAAAGGTGCATTCGCAAGAAGGTCGAGTTCTCACCATAAGACTGACTAGACAGAATATGGCAGTCCCATAAGCGACGGTGCTTATAAACCTAAGACGATAGGCGGCGTGTTAATTAGCACTAACCGGCTTGATAGACCAGCCGGCTCACCATGATGGCAGGAACCATGATTTGTAATGTTCATATACAAATTACAGAGTTCATATTTACAGTTATTGCTTCCTCTTCATGGTGCCTATGTGCCAATTTGGAGGTGCACGTGTGACACAGTGATCCGAGCACAAGTTCAAAAACCGTGGATAACATTGCACTTTGAGGTCCTATTTGATTCATTGGATTCTCAAAATGTAGGAATACAAAAACATACGAATAGAGTGAGCCCTCTTTCCCCATGTTGCTTCCTTCCATCTGTTAGAAATCTCTCTCATATCATATGGTTGTCGTGTATGCATCCAGCATCCACAATCACTTGCAAACTAAGTGTGTTTTGTAATACATATTGGCTACCCATATATAAAGATGAAATTAAGTTGATTTCTCTGTAAAAAATTTGTTGTGCGGAATTATATACTTTACAAACGATCAAAATGTCTAAACGACGTATCTTGAATAATCGCCACAGTGTAAAATTTAGAGCTACTGAATTGTACAGCACAAGATCCCCGCAGAAGAAAACTACAGAAAGAAATCCATAGAAAAAAAAAGACCTTCCATGTAAATTGCACCATCTCGCTAGCTGCTAATTACAGAGCTACTAGTGCTACTGCTAGCCAGCTCACTCGGGCTCTGCCTCTGCGCGTCGTCTTCGGAGCCGGCTGGCCGCGCGCCGGCCTCGCGCGCATCCGCTATCTTCCTCTCCTCTGACCTGCACGCGGCGCAGCACGCCGTGGCGCCGGCCGCCGTCTCGGCGCCGCCGTCCGCGGCGCGGCTCGTCATCGACGCCGGCGTGGCCAGGAAACTCGGCTGCTCGTCGCCGGCCATGATGACCACCACGTGCCCCAGCCACTCCCTCGCGGGCCCGGCGGCCGAGCCCTTCTCGCCGTCGGGGCCCGCGGGTTGGTCCTCGTCCGGGCCGGCGAGGCCGCCGGAGAGCTTCCAGTAGGAGCAGGCCAGGGTGAGGAGCGAGAGCGCGATGAGGGCCAGCATCGTCGCGAGCCCGCCGAAGAGGTACGGCACCGGCGTCTGCCACGTCGAGCGCGGCGCCGCCGCCGCGGGGCCGTGGGCCATGGGGTACTCGGCTCCAGGCCTCATGGCATGGGTCACTAGCGTCCCAGTGACAGCAGTGCGCGCCTCTCTGTTTTCTGTTGCGTGGGTGGTGTGATGCTGCTACGTTCCACATAAAATTCCCGTGGGAATGGGGGAGTAGTATTGCTCTGGTCCCTATCCCTATATATAGAGGTCCATACAGTAGACCGGCGGGGTGAGAAAATGGTCTTGATTTCTAGGAGCAACGTGCAAAAGCACAACGTCAGCTGACTTTCCGACGTGTCATAAGAACTAGTATTAGGGTTTACGCGTGATTAGTTCGTTGCAGAAAGTATATGAAAAGACAATATTTGTTAACGAGGTCCATCGCCCATCAAACATGAGTTACGTATCCGGGGTATGACTATGGACTCGTGTACTAAATCCCAACATATCAACTACTAGAAGCCCGCCAAAGCCATGTGACATAGCTCGATTGCCACCCCATGAGCCATGACTTGTTCCAGATCTTGTGTGTAAGAGCCTACCAGGTTCACTGAGTTTATTTTCGCTACCCTGCAATGCTTTTATATAATTGATCTGAGTTACATCTTTCAACTCAAACACATATCCTACTCATACTTCAAATCTAACCGAGTAACCATAGTCAATACACACATATTCGACATAATTTCAACTAGAATGTGAAAGAGAATTATTTTAAAGAAAATAAATAGCATATATTAATTCATTTGAAGTTGTATTTAATATTATTTTTGATAAAGAGAATATACTAATATGAAGAAGATATCAACCTACACTCTGATCTTTGCACATGATTTCACGAGCTGGTCAGGGCATCGAGGATGCACCCAGAAAATGATTACTAGATCAATTGCAGCAAATATCTGCATCAACAATTAATGATGGGAACCCTGTGAAAATATGATAGGTGTTTCAACAACCATACCTCTTGGAAGTGAACTACGGGCCAACACTGTTGTCGTTGGACCCTAACCATTGAGGTTAGAGCATCTCCAGCCGTTGGCCCCCAAGGGGGCGCCTAAAATCGCCGCCTGGGGGTAACCCGACGCAAAAAATGGCCCTGGGGCGAGTTGGTCCCCAGCCGCCGGCCCCAGGGCCGCCCCAGGCGCGTTTAAAAAATAAAAATATATAGCAAAGTTCGGCGAAGTTCGGCTAAACACGACAAATTTCGGCAAACTTGGGCATATATTAGACATGTTCACGGATTTTCATTACATACATAGCAAATATATAAACTAATCTAAAAAAACCGGCTGAACGCCGAGTAGTCACCGTCGTTGCCACCATCGTCGGCCTTCTCCTCCTTGACGCAGGCGCCCCTGCTGGACCCCTCCCCAGCGTCGCCATGGCGGACTGGTGGCGGCGGCGGCACGTCGTCGTCGTCGCAGTCGTCGATGATGACTCCTCCTCCTTCATCGCGGCCTCGGCGGCGCTGCGCGAAGCGCCGCAGGGCGGCGCACTGGCGCTCCCTCGTCATCTTCAGAGAGTCCTGGCATGCCCATTCAAGGGCCGCGTCGTCGTCGAGCTCTCGCCGTGCTCCGTTTTTACGGCGGGGAGACCCAGCTCCGTCTTCACCGGCGCGAGCCCCGGCTCCGTCTTTGGCTTGACGAAGCGCGGAGGAGGAGCCGATGAGGAGGCGCGCCGGCCGCCCTCGTTGATGACGATGCCGACGCTGCGAGTGCGCCGGCAGAGCGGCGTCTCCGCCGCGGGCTCGGCCTTGACGCCGAGCAGCGTCGGAGTGCCGGAGGAGTGGGAGGAAGAGCGTGAGGAGGAAGAAGAGGAGGAGGAGCCGAACCTCCTTGGCACCCATTGCCCATCGCTTCGGCGGTGCACCGAGGCGCCGCCCTCGCCGGGGGGTACGCCAATGGCGGGTTGTTGCCGCCCTCGAGGTGCGTCAGCACGTCCTCAAGCGTGCAGCCGGGGGCGCCCCACCACAGGTGGCGCCCCTCGCTGTTCTTCAGGCCGCCGACCACCGCCGCGCCGTTGGTGGACGCCAGCCGCCGCTGCTGACGGCGCTCGAAGTACGCCGCCCAAGCCGCGTGGTTGTCAGCGGCGTACTGGGGGAGGGAGAGCTGGGCGTCGGTGAGGGAGGCGCGCGCGACCTCGACCTCGTCGGCGAAGTAGGAGGGTTTAGCCACGGCGTTGGGCAACGGGGGAATGGGCACTCCCCCATTGCTGAGCCTCCAGCCCATCGGCCCGGCGCGCATGTCTGGCGGCGCCGGGATGTTCGCCTGGAACAGGAGCCACGACTCCTGTTGGCAGAGCGGGCGGCGGCCGAAGCCGTTGGCCGCCGCCTCGTCTCCGGGGAAACGCTCGGCCATCGGGAAAGGGGTGGGAGATGGAGGGGCTGGGCGGCGGCTCACGGGAGAGGGAGAGGGAGGGCTGGGGGAGGGCTCGGCGGCGGCGCTCTGGAGAGGCGGCGCTTGGGGAGGGCTCAGAGGCGAGCGAGGCCATATATAGCCGCGCCGCACCCGTGTGTACGCGTCCGAAGGAGGGGAGGCGTCGGCGCGCCGTCCCGTGACGCACCGCCCGTGAGGAGGAATCAATGGCAAAGCTGACCGGCGGCAGCCTTGCCATTGATTTCCCGTGGGAAACCGAGGCGTTGGGGGAAGACGAGGCGGTGTCGCTGACGCGGCTGGCCCACGCCTTTTTCTCGCCAAAACCGCTCGCCCGGCGCCTCCGGGGGCCCCCCAGTGCGTCGGGTTCGGCCTGGGTCTGCCAGCGCTGTTTTCGGCCCAGGCCGGCGAAAATCGGGCTCCTGGAGACGCGACTGGGCCGTTTTTTCGGCGCCGGCGCGAAAAAATCGCCTGGGAAAGCCTCCCTGGGCCACGGCTGGAGATGCTCTTAGACGATGGTTTTCACCCCAAAGAGAAGTTTGACTAAACTCCAGGCTATGTCGTCGATAAGATAATGGCTGCAGTTTTTTTTAGATATTTTCCAACTAAAATAATAGCAATAACTATAGATATGCTTAGGATGTTTTAAGAAAAAGTATCTGTAATAATCACCTTTAGTGGTCAAATGATGCTGACCAGATGGAAACGAGATGGAAGGGCATTTCCATAAGGCCATCAAACAAACTAGGGGCAAGTCCAAGAACTTTGAAAACACTAGGTGCAAACCCGAGTAGTGGAACCAACTAAAAAAAGTAATGCAAATATCCTTTTTATTTTCTATCTTTTCTTATTTGGCCTTCCCACGAGAGCTGATTTTTGGAACCGATATACTGGAAGTCCGGAACACATTCTTATACACGTTTTTTAAATTAATATGTCCATTTGTGACCTTGGTAAAACATGAAAAATGAGAAAGAGCTACATTTAATTTCAAAAACTACTCACAAGATATACTTTTGCCCTGCTTTATATATATAAATAAAGCCAAATGGTCAAACGATACAAGGTATCGAGGAATCCCTCAAAAGTCGATAAAACAAAATACATGAAAAAAGTAGGCGAAAATGGTTAAACACACACAACCGTGCACTACCGAACGTCCCATAAGGTCATTGAGAGGAAGCACGCGAGAAACGTTGTCACATTCGATTGAGACCAACATGCATCGACGATGCCCTCAATAGGGTCATGACACGAGTGCCAAGTTTACTGCTCAGCCCGAGGCGAATGAAGGTTTCCACCTTGAGTGTAAGGGAAAGAACAAAACGATGCCTCAAGAGGAACGATACACGAACATATATCGCCATCGTCGGTGCCAAGGCGCAGAGCTTTTGTTGACCTCCCCCATCCACCACATCGCATGGAGAAGTATCCTGATGGAGAACCCCCGCCGCAGACCAAGGACTCGATATCCAGATCAGGGCTCGACCCCCACCATGAGCAATAGCTTCTCGAGGACCACCCGCCACAACAAACCTCACCACCTACATGGCCAAAGCACACTTCCAGGCCCATATACCATGTTACTCGCTAGAGAGCCAATCCGTGTAGCCCACCATACAGGGTCGCCGCCTTGCACCCTTGGCCCCGAGCCCAACCCACGCAAAGCCTAACGCCATGAGCACGCAGGGGAGGGCGGAAAGGCCACTCATTCCCGCCGCTAGACAACATCCAACCCCCTTTCTCACTTGTGAGCACGAGCAAATCTAGCCTGCAACCAGTCCCGTCTCGATGGCTGCCAACCGCCACTGCAATGACGGCTATCGGGTCATCAGATCTAGCCTCGCCTACTGTGGAGGCTAGATCCGGATGGGAGCCGCCCGCCCAATCGACCCTACCTTGCCCCAATTGGGCAGATGCGAGCTTTTGACAACACACGACCATCGACCGAAAGAAGGGTGTGAGACTGCAGCCCGCAGCCTACAGATCCACAACCCGCATCGCCGGCCAGATTCGAGGACAATGACTAATCCACCGTTGATGGTCCGTCGCGCCAGCTCGACAAGGAAACGAGGCGGCACCAATTCCCAAACTAGAGCACATGCATGAAGACGACATTACCATTCTCATTTTCATGCATGTCGTAGTTTGTTACATTATTAACGGTAGTTTACATGGGCAAGGTTCAACTCATTCTTACGTGTGTGATCTTTACATTTTGCCAAAACTTGGAAACTCAAGTTTTGTTATTTTTGGAAACTAAGTGGATACACTACATCGAGAATCATTCTACTCCCCAATACTATTTTAGAAGGTGTATTAATTTATGCAAAAGTCAAATGTATATATTTTTATCAAGCCGATAGGAAAAACTATCGATATGTGCAATATCGAATGAGCATCATTAGATCCACCATTTAATGATACTGATTTGATATTGTATAAGGTTTCCTATAAACTTGGTCAAAGGTTGGAAAGTTTGAGTTTCGTAAGAATAGTACACCTTATTGAAAGGAATGAAACAATATTATAACTACTTTACTGGTGCCTCCTCGAGTAATATGACTGATATCTTGGCAATAGTTAGGTTGTTGTGAAGGTTCCATCAGGGAGAGAGAGAGAGAGAGAGAGAGAGAGTAGCTAGCATCATTTCCTGACAAAACTAATAGAAATTTAAATAACAGAACCCTACCAACGATCCAAGCTGATGGACTTGATGCTCCTTTCACTGAAGCGTAAGTTTGGAGAGCGATCATTGAATCCCCAACAGAAAAAGCCCCTGGGCCTGACGGTTTCAGCGGACAATTTTTCAGAAGCTGCTGGGACATCATAAAAGATGAGGTGATGGCAGTGTTCAACCAGTTCCACAGCCTATCCGGGGCAAACTTCGACAAAATCAACTATGCTTTTGTGGCCTTGCTTCCTAAGAAAGATGGAGCTGAATCTGTGGGAGATTTTCGGCCGATAAGCCTCATCAACTCAATTGCCAAGCTCATCACCAAAGTACTCTCGATAAGATTAGCAGAGAAAATCTCATCGATCATTTCGCCAGCTCAGAGCCCTTTTCTAAAGTCAAGATGCCTGCAAGATAACTACCTCTATGTCAGGAACTCAGTTTTATCGTTACACCGTAAAAAGAAGCCGGCCTTGCTGATTAAACTGGACATTGCTCGGGCATTCGACTCGGTCTCCTAGGAGTTTATGTTTGAACTGTTGCAGCAGCTGGGTTTTAGCAGTCGCTGGAGGGACTGGATTGCCATGCTGCTCAGATCATCCTCATCCGCTTTCCTGCTGAACGGTGACCCTGGCATCCCTCTCATCCACCACCGTGGGCTGCAGCAAGGAGACCCGTTGTCCCCGCTGCTATTTATCCTTGCCATTGACATCCTCCACCGGCTCATAGCAAAAGCTGTTGATGACGACATTCTTGCCCCGCTGCCTGGAAGAGAACTGCAACTGCGCACCAGCCTGTACGCGGACGATGCTGTCATCTTTGCAAACCCAGTTCAGGAAGAGCTCGACAAACTGTTTCAGATCATCACCAGCATTGGGGAAACCTCAGGCCTGCACCTCAACATCAGCAAGTGCACCATCACGCCCATTCGCTGTGATCACATTAACCTTCAGGAAGTTCTGCATGCGTTTGGCGGACAGATTGTTGCCTTCCCAATACGATACTTAGGATTACCAATAAGCCTCGGGCGTGCCAAAATGGTTCACTTTCAGTTCATCCTGGACCGCATCCGAGCTCGTCTAGCTGGATGGAAGCATAAATTGATGAATATCGTAGGAAGAAGAGTGCTTGTTCGGAGCGTTCTCTCGGCGATCCCAACTTTTGCACTCGCTGTTTTGCGGCCACCAAAGCTTCTCTTCAGAGAGATTGATAAAGCCCGCAGAAAGTTTCTTTGGACACAAGATGAGGAGCTTACTGGTGGCAAATGCAAGGTTGCCTGGAAGCAAGTTTGTACGCCGACGGAATACGGAGGCCTAGGCATCCATGACCTACAAAAATTCTCTCGCGCTTTGCGACTCAGATGGTTGTGGCTGTCATGGCAAACTGAAGACAGACCCTGGAAGGGCTCGGACCTACCTTGCGACAAGGAAGACAAAGCTTTGTTCGACCATGCAACCTCTGTAACTCTTGGAAACGGCATAACAGCTTCCTTCTGGCAATCCCCATGGATCACCTCTCCAAGCCTTACCACTCTGTTTCCAGGACTGTTCAAGCGATCACGGGGCAAAAACAGATGCGTTGCTGATGCGCTTGAAAATGACAAATGGGTGATGGACATGAAGATACGACCCAACGAGAACCTGATTCACAGCTTCATCATCCTATGGAGAGCACTGCGGGCCGAAGCAATATCGCTGCAACCACAAGTGGATGATAAAATCTCCTGGCATCTTCACAGCGCGGTCGTTTACAGTGCAAAATCTGCTTACAAAGAGCAATTCAACAGCTTACTGAAGACGGACGACAAACACCTGATATGGAAAACATTGGCACCTGGAAACTTAAAAGTTTTCTTCTGGCTCTTGCTCAAAAACCGTCTTTGGTGCAACGATCGACTCCAACACAAAGGATGGGAGAATGGTTACTTCTGCGCTCTTTGCACAAGAAACCTTGAGACATCAGTACATCTCTTCTGGGAGTGCCCGATCAGTAAGGAAATATGGCGAAGGATCTCGTCCTGAAATGAATGTGACAGGCTTCGGCGCCTTGTCGCTCCCTCAGACCACATCACCTCCTCCATTTGCATCATGCGCAGCCTCATTCAACAATCAAGACCAAGACTCAGAGAAAAGCTCAAGACAATGATCTTCCTCGTCACATGGCACATCTGGAGGGAGAAACAACAGAATTTTCAAACACGAGCCAAGCCAAATCTGCTCTGTGATCGCAGCGATAAGAAGAGATGCAGAGAGTAGGAAACTAGCAGGGGCCAAATGCCTGGCAACACCATTAGGAGATCCAGGCTAGACAGCAGGATATCCCTCCTCAGCCCTGGTGTTCAGGGTCTTCGAAACCAACCTCTTGTAACCACTCATGATCACTTGATCATGAACATGTTTCCCACTCTCTACCTGCTTAATATATGAATGCCGGTGGTTCACCGGTTCTTTCAAAAAAATAACGGAACCCTAGGTTTGATGTACCTAGCTTAACTATATGATGTTTGGAAAGTTTTTCCTATGCTGAGCCATCATGGCATTTCAGAAAGTTGCAGCACTCGAATAAAAAATGTGCTCCTTCATTCCTTCTTATCTAGTTTCACCTAAAAAGGCAAATATCACAGCACTTCCAAGGATCATAACTAAAATCAATAATGAAGTCATGTTGTTATCCATAATCGACATGCATGACGAATGTATACTATTAATTAATCATAAGTGGATCGAGCATTACATGGATGGCTAAGGACGTTTGCTAACTTTAGACAACCATTTGCATATATCCCCCAAGTGGAAAGGACAACACCGAAGAGCTGAGAAGTGGAATATAAAGTTCCGGAAAATATTTGCATAACTTCCACACACAGGTAGCGAAAAAAGCCAAAATGACCACAAGATTCATTATTGAACGACCGGGTTAAACCAAATGACCATATCACTAAACAATAATATTTTTGCAGGGCACTAATTAAACAACATTCAATACCAGATTAGCAAAAGATAGTCGGGTTTAGCTGAATCCAAGTATGCCATGTTCGCTTTAAGGATCAACAACAATAATGGTGCTCCCCCGCAGAAAAACAACAACGATGGTGTTTCATTTCTAAGCCGTGCTATTGCTAATCTATACTGGTCAATTTTATGTGAAACTAGAATATATCATTTTTGTAAAAGAATTTTTTTTACTCCCTCTGATTCTTTTTAATCTGCATATAAGTTTTGTCCAAAGTCAAAGTATCTCTACTTTGACTGAACATATAGAAAAAAGTATCAACATTCACAATGCCAAATAAATATTATTAGATTCACTATGAAATGACTTTCATTGTATATATAATTGGTATTGTATATGTTAATATTTTTTAATATAAATTTGGTCAAACTTTGTAATGATTGACTTGACACAAATCTAATAGGCGGAGTAAAAAGGACAGGAGGGAGTAACAACTAAGGTCTTCTCCGTGATTGCTAAAATGTCCTATGATGAACTTGTTAAGTGAGCTGCTTTGAATAATTAGTTGCAAAGTAGTTAGGGTTGTCAAAAATAATAATTAAGAATTTAACTAACTACCAAAAACATCCAGATGAGTGTACTACCCGTATCATGTAACCGGTATAGTGAATCTAATCTAATGGGTTTGTCGATATACAACACACTAAAGGCAATAAGAAGCACGCGCTCCTACTAGACATGTAAGGAGTAAACCTAAAATATGCTTTGTACATGCCCATAACCAATCCCAAACAAACATGGCCATAACCAATCTTTGCATATGAATTCTTTCTCTTTGTGTTGTATAACCGCAAGCGGTTGAGTACCTAAACCTTGTAACTCAAAATTGATAGCTCATAGAAAAATATCTAAAGGAGGTTGGCACTATAATCTCTCCATCAATCATGCACTGATCCACAAAGTTATGCAAAATTATCACATAAAGCGAGTAGTAAATCCATGATACAACTCATGCATCATTACATGTTCAAGTGCTTGTATGGCATGCAAAATGGCTAAGCAATCTCTGCAGTCCCATCTTGAATGATTTGTACCCGAAAATATGAGAAATACATAGACTGGGTAAAACCAGATTAGAAAATGAGAAAAATACAATTAGATGCCTCTCCACTGTCCATTTGGCTGCCGCACACTTCACGTCAATAATTTGGGACTTTTAAGACATCGCAAGAGTTCCAGTTTTATGGAGAATGCTTGTAGGAATTTGGAAAATGAAAACTACATCAGTGGTCTTTCTGATCAAATATGTACTCCACAGTGGTTATAAAAATCTACAGAAAATCTAACGTCATAGATCAATCATTATTATAAAATAGGAATTTGCCAGTGCATTTCCTCCTTGATATCTTGGACTCTTACATCTCTTTTCCTTTTCAAAAGGCACCAATCCATCATAATGTAGGCGACTATTTGTGTTTTGGAGCTTTTTGGAAGAGAAGTGTGTTGGGGGTTGTTGATAGTGACAGCTTGAATACATCACAAAAGAACTTGAATGCAACACAAGGCAAGAAGGCCGCTCTCACTTTTCTCACGCAGCGTTCGTAAGAATGCATGAAAAAATCACCACATGCGAGTGAATGTATCAAAGACAAGAAGAGCTAATCTCAATCACACAAACTCCATAATGGCTAACTAGAGTGGGTTAGAATCAGGATATTGCGAGTCGTATCCTCTATAAAGGAGTTTTACTTTTATCTCATGGTAGGCGAATCATTATTCATAATTACTATTTTTTTGTGAGGCAGAGACATCATCTAGTTACAATTTGCCAACATGAAACTTTCAAATGGTGTGCATTTTCCTAATGTCAAAGTGGCTAAAGAAAGTTGCACATTTATAGAAGAAACCGCATAAAGTATATAGAAACAATTACTACGCTTTACGGATTATAATGCTTTATTGCAGTCCGCTCGGAGGAGAGCACCAATTCACAAGGCACACTATAACATTCTCTCTTGGTTTAGGATATCTTCATCTTAGGTGTTACAACCATGAATTCATTTGCTTCCAGGTGCAGATCGTTGAGCTCTACAGGGCCGACCCTGTATGCCCTTAGAGACTCTATAGCCGCACCTCGACGGTTACGAAGAATGACAGCTCCAAGCTCGCACATCTCGTAGAACTGTCATCTATATTCAACTTAGTCGAGCATTCCGGTGCTGCCATCCATACACAATAAATTTGACCATAAAAAAATTACAATAATGAGCTATAATACATTATGTTGCAACATTTTTAAAACACAGTGTTTCATGTTTGCAAATATCATTGACCTTCAATTGTAAAGATGAACCTTACTATGTGAGTGATGCAGTACATCATATATTGTATATCAATTTTGAAATGAGAATATGATATCTTTGGGATAGAGCAACAAAAGGGTGAAGAATCAGCATGCACGCGTCATCAGATAATTTGCCACCTTTATTAGTTGGACACGACTGAAAACAAGTCCCTTGTTGATTCAAGTCCACTCATGGATGATGCAATTGGTTGGGCTATCACAATCAAGATGACCCTTTGCTTATGTCTTCTATTCAATGGCTTTGTTAGGCAAATCAACAACAAATTGCCAACGGTTTCCCTACTCAAGTGAGTGCGCCGCCCGTGGAATTCACAGGCTTGATACGATCATTTTGGTTACCTGGTTTGTGCTAGCATGTTGGCCCATCAGAACTCGTCAGCGTGTGTGTTGTGTATGCTCATACAAGTCGCCAATGCCAATGCGAAATGATCATAGCTCAGTTGGTTAGATTTCTTTTGGCGGAACCTGTCCTCCGAGTTCAATTCGAAATTTAGCCCGATGTTCGCAATTTCTCTATTTATTCCAGATTTCCCTACACTATTCTTTCAATAGTATGACGCGCCCTTCAACTACAAGGTGTCTATGACGATTTTATCAATCTCAAAATCTACCAGCTCAGTCTCTTGGAGGTGCCCCCATTGTGCATGCATAAGACATGAAAAATTGACAGTGTGTGTGTTTTAGCGTGTCTCTAAAAAGTATTGACATTGTCAATTTTTCATCCATCTAAGCCACTCCATAATAAGTCACCATACTATTTTGGATTTAGTCATGATTCAGAATATCATTATCCTTGGCAGAATGTTTCTGAGTACTTGACCCGAGAGTTCCATTTGTGTAGTTGCCTAGTTTATTTCTTAGTACAAGAGAGAAGATTTACATGGATAGGTTCTCTCAACACACGTGCATGTGTGTATATGTGCAAACCTTCAACTTTAAAGCATACCGTCCCAAGAAAAACGTTTAAACTATGCGCAATGAACATGGGTATGGTTTTTTAAAATATTAACTTGGATACGGTTCTTAAAATCACTAAAGGTTACCCCACCTTACAGAAAACTTGCTCACCTTTAGCTTTGTCGTCATAAATATGGGCGAAGACTATTGGAGGTCAGTATTTTTTTCTTCTTCTGAAATGGGAGATCAGTAACTTGGTGTAACGGAGACTGAAATCTTTTTTTTCTGTGAGGGGTAACAAAAGACTTTAACCTAGCGGAAGCGGGTTAGTCATGTTCCATTATCTCTGATAGTGGAGCTGGATGCATTTTGGATCAATGAATTTTTTTATGTACAATTTAGTTTGCTGGTGTAGCATAACTCAACTAATATATGGTTACTCTACACATTCGTTGTTTAATTCACTAGGTATTTGCCCATGCTTTGCTATGGGGTATAGATATTCTACTACATTAGCCCATAGTTTAGATGTATGTATTACATGATTTTGTAAATATAAATGTTTAACAAATTTTGTCCATGATTTTATTTTGTAATCACTTATTGACTTGCCAATGAAAATATAATTCATTCAGTAAGTCGATAAAAAATGGGATAATAAAGGTGGTTTTCATAAAATGATCATAGAAGAGAAAAAAGCACGAAGCACTCTGCCGAAAAAAGGCTCTTTTTTAAGTACTCCCACCGTAAAAAATATTAAAGCGTTTAGATAGGTGGTTTTCAAGAAATGATCAACAGAGAAAGAAAAGAAATGTTGGACGAAGCAATCTGCCTAAAAAACACTATTCTTTTTTAAGTACTCCCTCCAAAAAAAATAGTAAAGCGTTTAGATAGGCGGTTTTCAAGAAATGATCAACAGAAAAATTAGAACGTTCTTATATTTTTGTTTCCGGAGGGAATGGTGGAGATTTTGTAACATCGAGTGGGTGAACTCGGTAAATTAGATGCGAGGGACCGTGCATGACCCACCGCCATAAGTGTGCCGGCCACCGTACCACTGTTTGCACGCTCAGCGCCGGATAAGCTCAAGGTATGCCAAAAGAAGAGTAGAGACACGGGGAAGAGGACCCAATCAAAAGAGCGTTGGATCTGGTGCTTGCCGACGAGACACGCACTGTATGAATGGAATAACGCCGAACCGACGAGGCATGCATGGATCGTTGGCATGAACGTCCAGCAACACAGGCCAGCCCCTTTGAAACCTGAACCTAGGTAGCGTGTGTACCAACACTTGTCCGACGGCCGCCAGGGAAGAAGCTAGAAAAAAAGCTTGAAGGGGTCATATCCATGGCAATGGGGTCATCTTCTATAAATCAAAAGTGATTAATACTAAGTTAATGAAGGATTTAGTAATTTCATTTGGGTCAATTGACCCCGATGCCTACATGCAAGCTCCGTCCCTGACGGCCGCTCGACAAAGACGGCCATGGCGCATTGGCGCCCACCGGGCGATGAGTCCCCGATGGCGGTGGAGCACGGTGGTGTACTGCTTGTTGCTTTGCCGAGGATTCTTCGAGGGCGTGCTGCCATTGATGTGCGCCCCCATATGTATCCCCTGAAAACGTAGCTTCCACGGTGGAAATTTCAAAACTCAAACGTGGACTACTGGACGGTGGCCGGCATGCGCGGCAACCATTTTGTGTTGAGAGTTTTCTTGTTAGGAGGGTTTTCGATGAACGCGTATATGGCAGCGGACCAGCGGTCCGGACGCCCGCAAAATCCACCTGGTTTGCATTAAAACAGACGTCCGGACCGGTGGGTGCCATGCTGAATGACAAATTGCGTCTGAACCGTTCGTGGTTATGGGCGATTTGAAGGTATGCTATAAACCATAAAATCGTCTTGCTTGCCTACTTTCTAACTAATTGGTAGTCGTTCGTGTAGAAACTCGGTTTTGCACATCCTTCTTCCTCTCTCTCTTATCCCGGCGGGCACATTCACAACACCGGCGGCCGACGCCACGTCCTTTAACTTCATAGCACCGGCGCCCTCGTAGGCCCGACGGCCGTGATGACCTCATGGTTAGAGCATCTCCAGCTGCACCCCCAACAGCCCCCCAGGCGACTTTTTATGCGCCGGCGCCGAAAAAACGCCCAGTCGCGCCCCCAAGACGCCGAATTCCGTCGGCTCGGCCCGTTTTTGGGCCCGGCGATCGCAGGCCGAACCCGGCGCACTGGGGGGCGCTCGGGGGCTCCGGCGCAAGGGAAAAGCACACCTGGGGCCACACTATCGGCGAAAAGTCAAGCCGGTCGTTCAGATTCGCCTCCGCCCCCCCCCCTCTCGCTCAGTCGCCACCCTGCCAATCCCGGCGCCGCCCACCACCCACCACAGCTAGATAGGCCACCCCCCGCCGGAAAAGAGAAGAGGTTTCGCCGAGGCAGCCTCTCCACCGCCATCCGGACGATTTTTCCGGCGTTCCGGCCGCGCAGGGGTTGTACACCGGTGGGTGTACGCCCACCACGCCCGCAAGGTGTTCGGCGATTTATCTGCCCGGCCCGGGGATGGACTCGGACGATAAGGAAGCGCTCGCGGCGTTGCTGGAGGAGGAAGCCGAAACCGATGTCCAGGAGCAGGAGCATCTCATGGTGCTCGCCACCCTCGCCGGCCTGCTCGCGAGCAATGAAAAGCCGCAGCGAGGTGGCTCAGCGTCGGGGCGGGTGAAAGCAAAGAACCGGCATCGTCTGGAAGGCTACTGCATGCTCTACTCCGACTACTTCGCCAACGCTCCATTGCACGGTGAAAAAACATTTCGGGGCCGTTATCGGATGAGCCGAAAGCTTTTCCTCGGGATTGTGAATTCCATCCGAGAGTTCGACAGCTACTTCAAGTGCAAGAAGGATTGCACCAGCACACCTGGATTCACCTCAATCCAGAAGTGCACGACAACTATGAGGATCCTTGCATATGGAGCTCCCGGTGATGCACTCGACGACTATGGGCGCATGGCCGAGTCCATGATCATTGAGTGTTTCTACAAGTTCTGTCGGGCAGTGGTGGCAGTGTTTGGACCACAATACTTACGATCACCCAATGTTGAATACACTGCTCGGATCCTAGCACAGAATGCAACAAAAGGATTTCCTGGGATGCTTGGAAGCATCGACTGCATGCATTAGAAATAGTAGAACTATCCACTTGCTTCGCAGGGGTTGTAAAAAGGCGCCAAAGGCGGTTGCCGTGTAGTACCTGAGGTAGTGGCTAAAAGTGCGTTATATCGACTAGAGGGGGTGAATAGGTGATTTTTATGAATTCTTCACTGAGGAATTTGCTGGTGAGGAAATTCCTAAATGAAGAACTACTTGCAGCGGAATAAGTACTCAGAAAGGAACATAACAAAACACAAGCATAGTCATCATGATGAAATGAAGACAAGCACAGAGTACAGAAAACGTAAACACATGATAACACAAGAAAGAAGACGGACAGACTGAAGAAATAGAACCGAGGAAATTGAGAAAGTCTTCAGTCAATGTCTTCAGACAGATATGAACAGGCACATAACAACATACATGATGAAATTAAAGAGTTGAGGAAATAGAACGAGGAAGCTCGGTGAAGACAATGATTTGGCAGACCAGTTCCAACTGCTGTCTCAGTTGTACATCTGGTTGGAGCGGCTGAGTATTTAAACTCGAGGACACACAGTCCCGGACACACAGTCCTCACCGTATTCTCCTTGAGATAAGGTCACACAGACCTCGCCCAATCACTCGTGGTAAGTCTTCAGGTGACTTCCGAACCTTCACAAACTCGGTCACTCGGTGATCCACAATTCCTCTTGGATGCTCTAGACCTTGACGCCTAACCGTCTGGAAGAATCACAGTCTTTAAAGGAAACAAGCGTCAGATCCACGCAGGATCAATCTCTTCAGTGATGCTCAATCACTTTGGGGTTTGTAGGTTTGGGGTTTGGGTTTTCCTCACTTGATGATTTTCGCTCAAAGTCTTCGGAGGATGGGCTGCTCTCAAATGACAAGTATCAGTTTCTCTCGGAGCAGCCAACCAGCTAGTGGTTGAAGGGGGCGGCTATTTATAGCCTAGGGAGCAACCCGATATGATAAGACATAAATGCTCTTGTCTGATATGACCGTTAGATGGGTAGATATTTTGGAACCGCTGGCGCATAGCACAGCAACAGTCGGAATTTTGACTATCAAAATCCTCAGGGCTATCATGTTCCTCACTGTGTAGGCAATTCACACTGGTGAATTCCTAACTCCTCAGTCAGAACAAATTCCTCGGAGACCAGAATAACTTCGTCTCTGTCACTGAAGAATATGACTGAACTGTATGAGATTTCCAATGGCTTCACTCGAAGGGATTGGTAGGTGTAGGATTTTGAGTTGAGCATCACATGGAAATTTTTCCTTAGTATTTCCTCGACCCCCTTTAATAGTGCGGTGTTTCCTATGACTCAAGAAAGAGAAAATGGAACTACGAAAACAAAAGCCTTCACGCTTCATGTCCCTCGAATGATTGCCTAGTCTTCACGATCACACCAATTTCTTCACTTTCAAAGTCTTCAGAAAGTCTTCAGAAATCCAAAGTCTTCAGTTGAAGAACTTCATTTTTAGGGGTCGACTTTCTCTGTAAATATCAAACTCCTCATAGACTTATAGACCTGTTGATATGCCTCAAATAGCTTTGAGACGATTTTATGGGGTGGCCCTGATCTTTCACTGACGCAAAGAGCTAGCAGAGTAAAACTTGAACGGAAGGAGATGAATTAGAACAGGCCGAATATATATAGCTGCAGTGGTGATTCTGTACGTGAACGAGTAGTAGCTAGCTAGATGGATTGATTTAGACTAATGATGATCAGCGGCGGCGACGACGACAGAGGTTTAGACCAATGATGATCAGCAGCTGCGGCGGTGACAGAGTAATTAGCAGATGGAAAACGTGAGGTGGTAGAAGTAGATTGAACAAAGTAGAGATCGGATTGACCCCTGATTGATCAAGAATCAAAACGAAGCTAGCGCCCTGGGAATCAAGTCAGCCAGAACACATGCAATCAACGATCCAAATCATGGAACGCAGGAACTCAGATATGCGCCAATCATAAGATGACTTTTCTGAATATTTATCTGTATCAACTCCAACCTAAACCTAGTCAACGCTGCCCCTTGCTTATATAGGTGGTGCCTAACAATTGGGCCTAGACCGACCTGGACTAGGAAAACGATGAGGACTCCTCACGTTACAACTTGTACGTAGAAACTAAAAAAACCTACAAAAATCAATTAAACTAGAAAACAAATAAAAAGGACACGCCTCCTCTGTCATGGCATTTTTGTACGCTTGATTCATCCAGGACCCATGTACGTATATTGGCCTTCGTATAAATATTGGCAAGGTGTTCTGAACATAGGCTTCACTTTCTCCTGAGGCACGATCCGAGGAGCAACTTCAGTAGCATATGGAACAGGCATCATACCTAAGATTCCTCTCTGTTTTGTAGCACACATTATCTTCTTATGACGCAGAGCGGGAACCACATATTTTTGCATCTTATTTTCATAGCCAGACTCTCGCTTGGAAAATACTTTACTTGGCGATAATGGTGAAACGACAAGAGTACCTGGGGTGACCGCATCATCCTCTCCCCCTTCAAACGAAATCGTCCTCGGTTTCGGAGCACCCTTCAAAACATCCTTGTGTACAAACATATGATCAACCTTGATAGCATTATTACCCATGGGCTGCAGCACACGTTTGATGCCAACATCTCGGAACACGTAAGTGTTCGACCTCCCCTCATGTATAGCGTTGCGATCGTATTGCCACGGACGACCCAATAGTAATTGGCACACATCCATTGGCACGACGTCACAAATGACCCCGATCTTTCGCCTGATGAAGAAGATCTTGCATATCATTGTACTGCATCAAATCAACACGGTCACGTATATCCTCATTCAGCCCCTCAAAGAAGCGTGTCATTGTTGCATCATCAGACTCATGCACATTAGTTCTGATCATCAGAACTTGCATCCGTTGGTAATACTCATCCACCGTCATGGCTCCTTGAACAAGACGGCGAAGCTTTGTGTGTTGCTCCTTTTGAAAATAAGCTGGCACAAAGCGAGCACGCATTGTACTCTTCATCTCACGCCATGACTCTGGTCGTGCGTCATTGCGGTTGAGCTGATCCCACCAAATTAATGCATAACCTGAAAATTCAAGAGAAGCAAAACGAATCTTCCGCTCCTCAGAGTAACGGTGATTATCAAAAATCTGCTCCACACGCATCTCCCACTCAAGATACTCCTCGGGACCGGCCTTGCCTGTGAACGAAGGTATAGTAATTTTTATTCTACCAATACCTCCGTCCTCGTCCTCATCGCGGCGCCGCCTTGGTCCATCATCACGGGGACGAGCATCCTGTCGTGGTCGGCGAGGCAAGTCGCCGCGAGCATCATAACCATCCTCGAACTCAGCATCGTTGTCGTCGTTGGTAACGTCCACGTCACGGACATGTCGAGGTGCTCGCTGCTGCAGGGCATGTTGTTCCCTCGCTGGAGCAGCCGTGCCGGTTGCCCTTGCCTCTAGGCGACGGAGGGCTGCTTGCATGGCCTGGAACCCGTCGGTCACCGTCTCGTCGAGGGCCTTCGTACGGTTGTCGAAGTGCTGGTATGTAGCCTTGAACATAGCACGGACACCTGGGTCCAGATCGGGACCATATTGCGGCGGCCCATCATCCTCCTGCACCTCATCCGCGTCACGCTTGCTTGCAGTTGACATCGCGCAGTGATAAACCTGGCGCTCTCTGATACCAGTTGATATGCCTCAAATAGCTTTGAGACGATTTTATGGGGTGGCCCTGATCTTTCACTGACGCAAAGAGCTAGCAGAGTAAAACTTGAACGGAAGGAGATGAATTAGAACAGGCCGAATATATATAGCTGCAGTGGTGATTCTGTACGTGAACGAGTAGTAGCTAGCTAGATGGATTGGTTTAGACTAATGATGATCAGCGGCGGCGGCGACGACAGAGGTTTAGACCAATGATGATCAGTGGCGGCGGCGACGACAGAGTAATTAGCAGATGGAAAACGTGAGGTGGTAGAAGTAGATTGAACAAAGTAGAGATCGGATTGACCCCTGATTGATCAAGAATCAAAACGAAGCTAGCGCCCTGGGAATCAAGTCAGCCAGAACACATGCAATCAACGATCCAAATCATGGAACGCAGGAACTCATATATGCGTCAATCATAAGATGACTTTTCTGAATATTTATCTGTATCAACTCCAACCTAAACCTAGACAACGTTGCCCCTTGCTTATATAGGTCGTGCCTAACAATTGGGCCTAGACCGACCTGGACTAGGAAAACGATGAGGACTCCTCACGTTACAACTTGTACGTAGAAACGAAAAAAACCTACAAAAACCAATTAAACTAGAAAACAAATAAAAAGGACACGCCTCCTCTGTCATGGCATTTTTGTACGCTTGATTCATCCAGGACCCATGTACGTATATTGGCCTTCGTATAAATATTGGCAAGGTGTTCTGAACATAGGCTTCACTTTCTCCTGAGGCACGATCCGAGGAGCAACTTCAGTAGCATATGGAACAGGCATCATACCTAAGATTCCTCTTTGTTTTGTAGCACACATTATCTTCTTATGACGCAGAGCAGGAACCACATATTTTTGCATCTTATTTTCATAGCCAGACTCTCGCTTGGAAAATACTTTACTTGGCGATAATGGTGAAACGACAAGAGTACCTGGGGTGATCGCATCACCTGTGTACACTCACAAACGCATCAGTCCCTTAACCTATAAGTCTTCAATACACCAACATCACTAAGGGGCACTAGATGCACTTACAGTGGTCACATAGGACCTCTGGATTTGACACTCTTTCTTTGGGATGCCAGGAACTCACAATGACATCAACGTCCTGCAGTGTTCCCCTGTCTTTGCCAAGCTTGTTGAAGGTCATTCTCCTCCGGTGAACTTTGAGGTCAATGGGCGGCAGTACAACAAGAGATACTACCTAGCTGATGGCATATATCCGAGATGGTCGACATTTGTGAAGACTATCTCAAACACTGTGCCAGTAGGCAAGAAGTCCTTCTTTGCGAAGGTTCGGGAGGCTTGCAGGAAGAATGTCGAGCGGGCATTTGGTGTGCTCCAATCTCGATTTGTTGTTGTTCGTACCCTGCTTAGACCTGGTCGAAAGATCAAATATGGGAGATCATGACTTGCCGTGTCATCTTGCTTGCACAACATGATCATTAAGAGCGAGCAGGAAAAGTCAGTGTTTGACAGTGAACCATACTACAAGCAGGGTCCTCTTACCCAAATTGATCACCAGCTACCGGCAACCTGACTACCTACCTCAATATGCGTCAGGAGACCCGAGACTCACAGGTGCATCAACAACTGCAACACGTGGAGCACCTATTGAGGCTCAAGGGCGACACCGGGAACGACGTCTGAAATATGAGTTTTTATTTGTTGAACTATATAATTTGTATTGAACTATTTGTTGTTGAACTATTTGTTGAACTATTTGATTTCAGTTGCTTTTCTGTGATGTACTATGGAGGCAAAAAGATATTATGAAGAATTCATGCCGAACCACGCTGAATATGGGCCGATTCACACCAATATCGAGCCATTTTTCGACGAAGGTGGGCCGAATAATGGGCCGACATCGGCGCCTGGGGGCGACCTCGAGGCGTCGGCTGGGTGCCCAACCGCCCCCAGAGCCGATTTTGCCGCCGGCTCGCCCCCAGACGGCGATTTTATGCCTCCTGGGAAGGTCAACGGCTGGCGATGCTCTTAGGTCGCACCTCGAGGCCGTCCTTTGTCTAAAAAAAATCTCAAGGCCGTCCTTGTCTAGTCGCCTGATCCACGATCGGAAAGAAGGATTGTACGCATAAGGTCAGGTCGGCCACAGACCTATCTTAATTCCTTCGCATTAGGGCATCACTTTAAACCGCACGATGATGCTACTTGCTAATGCCACAGGCAGTACTTAATTGCACAAGTCGGACTCAATGGGCATTGCTAATGCTAAAGCTTGAACTGACCTCTGTGAGCCACTTGGTGACATCTATTCTCGTCTGATATACGCCCGCGATCTGGATGCCACAAACTCAACACCCAATAGAAACACTTTCTCTTGACCTAGCCAGCCGCCGCCTCCAAAAAGCAGGGTGCTCTGCCTCCCGCCGGCGCCGGCGCCGGTCTGTCCCGTTTCCGGTGGCCTTACCGTCATGGAGGCGGAGCAGATCTCGCCTCTTGCCGGTGGAAGGGCTTTATTTTTAGATTTTTTTTTGAGCTTTGTTAAGGTTTGTGTCCTCCTTAGGAAGGCGAGACGGGTGCGGCTCTCTAAAGATGGAATAAAGGTCTTCCCGCCTAGCCCACGTTCCGGTGATGCATCTAGCATTATCGGTGGACGTGTGGAGGTGTCTTCGGCGGATCTGTCTTTGGTGGATCTGCTCAGATCTGTTCGTCGTTCGTCTTCGTTCGTGTGTTTTCAGGTTGGATCATTTTGATCTACACTCTTCATCTGCGGCGGTTGCTATTCTGGTGCGTTGGTTCTATGGGGCCTTAGCACGACGACTTCTCGACTGTCTACTAAAGGTTTGGCTGGCTCCAGCGAGGTAGGAGCGATAACAACGGCGCGCCTTCGGCTCGCTTCAGTGTTTGTAGTCGTCACTAGATGGTCTACGGATCTGGATGTAATTTTTATTATTTTCAGTGTTCGTTGTACTACCATGATTAAAAATGAATAGATTGAAAAAATTTCTGCAAAAAAAATAATTCTCGTCTAATATGCTAGGTGAAGAATGTCATAATTATTTTAGGAACAAAAGATGCATCACAGCTCTGACTTTCGGCACCAAGCTAGGTAGGGAGCTAGTTAGACATAGTGCAAATCTGCTGCTGCCGCCTGATCTGAAAGAGGAGCAAGGAACATTTGTTAGGCCTAACACAGTGCAGCTAGTGCCCTTCCAGGACAGCAAAGCAAATAATCAGCCACCCCTCAAAAAAGAAAAGCTAATAGTCAACCAAGGCATCTGTTTAGAGCAAAACGATTTGTTCAGAAGTTGGCAAAAATAGCAAGGTCAGCAGAATAGGCCTTCCTGTCTAGTCCATCCATTCCAAAATAGATGACTCAATTTTGTACTAACTTATTCTAAAAAAAATTATACTAATTTTAGTCTAAAGTTAGTACAAAATTGAGTCATATATTTTAAAACGGAGATAGTAAAATTTAACAAAAATTGTCAGGAAACTAGAGCTTTTCATGCCAAATGTTCAAAGTACTAGTTGTTGGCCCGTGCATTCGCATGGGCGCAATTATAATCATGAGAATGCTAATATTCAAAAGGTTAACATCAACCACACACATAAATCCACATATAAACTTTAATTTTTTGGGTTGCTTATTACCACCATAAACCATTACAAAAATGAATACCTAAAAAGAAAAATAAAAAGAAAAAACATTTCTTATGCCATTGAGGGTTTTTTCTCTCCAAAAATTAGGAGGTTGAAACCACCGGCCTGTGCTTCATTGCTTTGTGCACATCCACTCTTATTAACTAGAACCAGAGTAGAAAACATAGACAATAAGGCAGTAAACATCTATACCTACTTTTTACTAATAAAGCAAGGTGCGTTTTCCAGTTTTTTTCATCAATTCAACGCTGAAAAGATTTCTTTTCTATTCGAGGAGGTACTAAATTTTTGTGCGTCCATCCGCTAGAAAAGGAAAAACGTTTGTCCAGAATTCCATACTTAGGCTGTGCGCGCTCTGGCCCAACCAAGCCAGCCCACTTATTATCCTGTCCCCGCAGGTAGAAAGACCATATTTGCCGCATGGGCGGCAAATAGTCAAAGGTTCGCATGGAAGACCTTATTTGCCGTTTTTGTTTTCTCAATGTTCTATTTCAAAAAATAAATCTGTTCCTTTCTCTTCCTCTTTCATATTTATTTTTCATTTTTACCTTATTTAATTTCAATTTTTCTGTGTATTAAAAATTTACAGAATTTCAATTTTTGTTTAAATATTAAAAAAATCAGAATTCCAAAATTTTATTCCTGTTCTGGAAAATGTTCCAAACATTATATTTTTGTTCTCGTTCCAATATTTGTTCAACATTTAAAAAATGTTCCTATATTTGTAAAAAAAATGTTTGTGTTTTCCAAAAAAATCAAGATTTATCTAAGAAAATTACATGTTATAAAATGTTTCATATTCTACAAATGTTCTTGTTTTATTGATATGTCCAAAATAATGTTTGCGTCTAAGAAAACATTTTCTACAATTGTTCTGAATGTTCAAAAGATGTTTCCATTTTAAAATATAGTCACAAATGCCAAAAAAGTATGTGTTTCTATAAAAGGTTCATGGTTTCCAAAAAAAGTTTGTGTATTTCAAACACTTTTCCCGTTTCTAATTTTGTTTGTGCTTTTCCAAAAATATGCAGAATTTTCAGAAAAAAAATGTCCGCGTTTTTGAAAACTGATTGTGATTTTCAAAATTGTTCATGTTTCAAAGAATATTTGGCAGTTCATATTTTTCTGAAAGTTCAAACTTAAAACATCAAAATGTTTCGAACCTGATGATATAGTATTTTCTTAAATATTCGCGATGGCCATTGGTTAGTAGCGCGGTTTATTCTATGTTGGTTGGCTATAAATGAAAGAAATTATGGGCAAGTGCAAATAAAAGAGAATATGTTATTTGGCTCTAATTAGAAAAAAAGCCGTGGGCGCATGAATGCTAAAATAACCAAAGAAAATAAACTCTGATAAAGAAGGGACATCCATGCCTGATTATGCTAATGAAACAAAATTTATGCGATGCGATTATTAAATCATCTGGTTGCGTTGTCATAGAAGAGAGTGGTTGAAGCAACCATGTCCCAAAGGTCGCCAAGCAGCTACCAAATGAGGAGGGAGGCACAACCCTGAGATGGGGGCGGGCACGGAGGAAAAAACATAAGGTACGAGTTGGGTGCTTGCTGCCACGCCGACCAACCCCACCGATTTTGCGGGCCAAAGATGTCCAGTGAGAAGATCGCAACTCCTTGCTCTGTCACCCACCGTTGCGGAGACCTTTTTGGGTGGATACATCAATTATCTTTCCCATTGTTTCTCGCAAAAAAAAATCTCTCTCATTGCAACGCACGGACATATGTGCTAATCTATGACTAAGTCGACTTCATCCGCAGCAACACCTTGAAGATGAGTCAAACATTCTTGCATCATCATCGCTATGCCAGTCAGAGACCATCTTAACAAGGATTTCCATCTTGGTTGCAGTGACCAGTCAATGAAGACCAACACAACATTAAGTATATGACGTCTTCAGCAAGATAACGACCCAAGTTCGTCGCTTCTGAGCCCGAGCAATAACATTTAGGAGAAGAATTTTCAGCTCGTACATGAAATGATGCTCTAATCAACATCTTCAAGACAATTCATTCGATAGTTGCATCCGCTAGTATTTCAAGTCTGGCCAAAAGGGCACTAGCAAATTGGTGGGACCCCCCCCCCACCCACACACACACCTGAAAACACCCCCACGACTGTCAGCAGACCGCCCATGTCAAGCTGCGGATCTGGTCGCTGCAACTCCAGACCAGCGTGAGTCATACTGGAGCAAACCATGATGTCGAAGACTCTGCGCTGGTGCTAGATAGCGATGGGAACCACCTGTGTTCCCTAGAGACCTAGTTTTATCGAAATAGGAAGTTAGAGTGAAGATAGAGGACACACTTCTATTATTATTTGTTATCGTGTAACTCATTGTTCTCTGGATAAATGCGCTACAATATTAGCTAGTGCACAAACACATCGGAAGATGGTAGCCGTTGTAAACAATAAGATGTGTAAATATGCATGGGATCATAAAATAGAAAATAAACAAGGGTATGACGAATAAATAATAAAATTGTTGTAACTAGATACGTGGGCGATGCAACCTTGGCCCTAATCTCACAAGGGTATGATTCAACAATTTTATTATTTAGGTACCCCTTTGACACCACGACCGACTATGCTAAATCAAGGATTGAGTCATCCAACCTTGGCCCTAATCTCACAGGGGTACCTAAATTATTAAAGAATAGCCATTGCGTTACCAATTCGTGACTACATCGTTGTCCCTCCAACGAATTGGTTTTGGTTATTGTACTAGCTTTACCATCACTGGTGTTCCATACAGCCTTCCACACTCCCTTGTACAGATCGTCGGTGCATCGGATACCAGTGAGTCCTAGGATCGAGTAGGAGACAAGAGACAAATTATTATACAAACATAAATGCGTAAAGGAAATCATACCGGCTATCATATAGCTGCTCGTACACGGCGCGCAAGGCTGCGTATTGACTCTTAGCTTGACGATATTACTCATTTATCGAAATTGGATGACACAAAAGAGCCATTGTAGATGGGTTTACTTGAAGATGAATGATTAACCGTCTTAAAATCTCGCTTACTGTGATGGGATCTTGATTACAAGCATTTGATCAAAAGGGAGATGAACATGGTGGTTGTGTCGGCTATGGCAGCGATGATGATGGAACTGGTGAAGGGTTGAGTAGTCGCTGGGGTATTCTCCTTATCCTTCTCCTTCTCCTTCATATAGTGTCTAAGGACGGAATGGTGTTTTGAGGATGACTACATGTGAATTGAACCTCAAGCCCCATATCAAAGAGTCTTGTGTTGACATCATAGAGACAATGGCAGGCAGTGCGACCTCTGCGCTTGTAATGTTGGTCATCTTCACTTATGGAGATTCCAATGGCAACCCATTTTATATGGATATGATCCTCTCCTCTTGTACTTTCCGTATATGTCCTTATTCCCTCCCTCCTAAATACGTCCATTTCTTCGAGGGTACAACTAAAGAAGGAGATTTGTGCATATTTGCAATTATATCAATTATGAGGGAGGTTGAAGTGACAAAGTAGAAAATATCTGAGAATATCTACTTTGGACGAGAGAAACCATGAGTGTAAAATTCACACAATGACTGGTTTTCACATACCAAGAGCGTTACACCCCCTGGAAACTCCGCCAGAAAAGAGTCTTGATACACGACAAGCATAGGGGGTCAATTGTACATCTTTTCGATAAGTAAAAGTGTCGAGCCCAACGAGTAGAAAAATGAACTAATGCGTGGAAATTAGCCAGGAATCACTACAAGTGATAGAAAGAGTTGTTGTTGTTGGGCTTATTTGATTGAAAGGTTACAAGAATTGAAGTCTCAGTAAAAGAAAAGGAGTGCAACAAGTGGCTAGTCAATCATTAATTGTGCTAAAGGCAAGCTTGATGTGTTTCTCTTATGCAGATGGAATATCTCCTAGTTGTTATTACCCGTAATTCCTTGCATTACCTCTTGTTGTTTATTGTTGTTGTGATAGAGCCTAAGCTTATGTGCTACAAAACCATTGACTCACATACTTATGAGTATACACTTAGCAAGCATCCACAACTGCTATGAATAATTAAGGTATATACATCTAACCATAGCATTAAAATATGGGGTCCATATTTATTCCACGTGCTATAACTCATAAATTTGAGATTTGGTTTTATGTCACTTCGGTCTCCTTTCGCAGACTTATTCTAGTATAATGTTCTCCTCTTAATCATCAAAGATGGCTAAGAAATTATCTTGTAACTTGTAAGGTCTCATCACTAACTCAAGTGCTCAACAGTTTGAGAAACATTTTGTTTTAAAAATGGTGGAAAAACATCTCTCAATCCCTGCATCAAGTATGTGTGCAACTTAATTACTACAAATGACAAATGACACAAATGCATTTATAAGTTATCTATAGCATTTCTGGGCGTATGATTTATATAAGTACAAAAACGAGTAAAACATATCGATGATTACTGCGGAATCCTGGAAGGCACACCATGTCACGAAGGGTGTGCACAGACCACTGTGCTTGTTCGTGAAAGACCAAGCGACATCTTTTTAGCAGCAGGAGCAGCTTGGGTCTGTTGGGCCGACAAGTGCCACTCTTCCACACCCTTGCGGATGGAGTCGCTGTCATGGTAGTCGTCGCGGAAGGTCTCGAGATTGTCGTTCATGTTGGCAAACAACGACACAACCAACTCGTGATGCCATCTCTCCACGCGAGGGAAGTCACAGTACTTGCTTCCGAACTCATCCATGTACTGCAGATCAAAGGAACAGACAAATACTCCAAGGTAAATATCTTGATCGGCTAGCTATGTACAAACGCGTTGCTAGAGAAACTCTAATGGATTCGCTAAATTATCAACCTTTTAAGAAACGGTTCATATAAAGGTTAGGGGGGACAAAAACTAGTATGGTAGAG